>NW_025765669.1:4037500-4249010 GCF_003918875.1 Haliotis rubra
GGTTTTGGACTAGGAGTTAAAATAGGAGACTGCAAGTGTAGAGCAATGTATATTATTTGTAATCAATGTATTGATGCGCTTTGACAGCCCACGAGTAAAATCTAGTGTACAAGGTTGGGAAATATGGGGTTTGAAATGGTGAGTAAATGAGTATGGTTTTACTCTCCTCTTAGCAATATTCCAGCAATATCACAGCTGGGGACATGGGCTATACTTATTGTACCCAAGTGGGGAATCAAACCCGGCATGACAAGGAAACACTTTAACCATAAGGCTACTGATCACCTCATGTTTGACACAATCATACCAAGCGGCTGGTTGTACATTGAGATTTATTGAAGCTATGAATTAGTCTGGCATGTGGGAAGTCCTTTACTAATTATTCACAAACGGGGTTTTATACAGTTCACAAGTGTACACATGTATTTCTATTTATGTTTCAATTTTCTATCCAGGGCTCCAGATAAGTTTTCAACATCAGGAGTACGTACTCCTTATTTTTTCAATATAGGAGTACTGGATAAACTTAAGAGTACATTTTGAGTACTGAATGGAATTTAATAGCGTATCAGTAATCTTGTGTTTCGTTTCATATATGCACCACAACATTACTACAAAAGAGGACACTTTTTACTCATGCAGTGCATCAATCATGGAACCTTAGCATGATGAGCTAACATTTTAACCTCAAGACCATCTCCATGCATCTAAGTTAACAAGGCACGTGGGTAAAATACTAACTGACTGGCAACTTCTTATATAATAGGCAACATTAAAGAGCATGTAGACATTTTGATTACTTGATTGAAGTTAGACATATAAGCAGAATGTTCCAACTGAAGTATCACGATCTGCACTATATTGTGACTTAAATTTTGTGATTTATATTGATGTATAATAGTGTTGGGAATTGGTTAAAATCTCATAATTGATGATTGGTTCATTACAACCGATCAATCATCGAAAATAATTGGTTAGCGTCATTTATGAAATGTGTTAATGCGCAAAAAAATAAGGAACAAGAAGACAAAGTCATCAATATCACCCGCAATGGCAAAATACTCTTCATGATTATGTCTACGAGTTATGATTATGTCAAATATTTAGGTGTGTACATAGAAAAGTGGAAGGAGAGTATTGAAAGGTTTTTAAAGTACTGCTCCAGAAAGGAGCACTATCACCAATTTCAGTCTATGTCAAACTTGTTGCCATGGAAAGGCCAAAAATATTTTATTCAGAAATCCAAAACTACCAAAAGGCACCAGTACACAACCAGATCTATGTATGTGCCAAGTTTGGTGAAGAAACATTGAACGGTTTTAGAGTTCTGCTCCGGAAAAGAGCACAACCACCAATTTCGGGCTAAGTCAAACTTGTTGCCATGGAAATGCCAAAAATATTTCATTCAGAATTCCAAAACTACCAAAAAGGAACCAGTACACCACAAGATCTATCTATGTGCCAAGTTTGGTGAAGAAATATTGAACGGTCTTAGAGTTCAGCTCCGGAAAAGACAAATGCGCCCGGACGGACGGACGGACGCACACACGCACGCGACGGACGGACGGAGTCCATTTTAATACCACCCGCAAAACGCGTTGCAGGGGATAACAAGAAGACAAAGTCATCAATATCCCCCGTAATGGCAAAATATTCTTCATGAATATGTCTACGTGGAAGGTGAGTACTGAAAGGTTTCGAAATTTTGCTCCAGAAAGGAGCACTACCACCAAATTCAGTTGAAGTCAAAATTGTTGCCATGGAAACACAAACAAGAAGACAAAGTCATCAATATCACCCGCAATGGCAAAATACTTTTCATGATTATGTCTCCGAGTTATGATTATGTCAAATATTTAGGTGTGTATATAGAAAAGTGGAAGGAGAGTATTGAAAGGTTTTGAAAGTTCTGCTCCGGAAAGGAGCACTATCACCAATTTCAGTCTATGTCAAACTTGTTGCCATGGAAATGCCAAAAATATTTTATTCAGAATTCCAAAACTACCAAAAGGCACCAGTACACCACCAGATCTATCTATGTGCCAAGTTTGGTGAAGAAATAGTTAACGGTTTTAGAGTTCTGCGGCGGAAAAGAGCACTACCACCAATTTCAGGCCAAGTCAAAACTTGTTGCCACGGAAACGCCAAAAATATTTTATTCAGAATTCCAAAACTACCAAAAGGCACCAGTACACCACCAGATCTATCTATGTGCCAAGTTTGGTGAAGAAATAGTGAACAGTTTTAGAGTTCTGCTCCGGAAAAGACAAATGTGCACGGACTGACAGACGGACGGACTCCATTTTAATACCCCCCGCAAAACGCGTTGAGGGGTATAATCATGACTTGGAACGAGCTTGTAGTGCTTATGAAATGTAACAGACAAAACCAACCTAGTGAAAAATACTGTTAATGAAAACAAGTGTTCCGGAATTGTTTGTGTTCGATTATGAGAAAACATGATCGATTGCTTGGTCGTTTAGTCACTGCGACCAATCTTCGATTATTTGAAATAATCAGACCACCACTAATATATAAGGAAAGCATATCGTGGCATCTTTACTAACTATGGTAACTGCTGAGAAATATTGTTTACTATTTAATGAATGCGTTTTGTTTTAAACTTCCTTGAACAGAACTATATTTACATCACTGTGTCAGCTTAACTTTGGCTGTGTGCCCATAGTGATGCAAGTTGAACATTTTACCACATAGCTTCAGCTTGTTTGTTCATTTAGTGTTTAAAATTTAGCATTATTCCTACTATATGACTAAAATCTGTAAATAACTGAAACTTTACCAGACAAACCAGTGATTTAGATCATGAGCACTGATTTACGCAATGGGGACATTATACCATCATACCATGGCTGGAGGCCAATGAGAACCCAGATCTTCACAATTACCTAAAATGTATTGTGTATGCCTTTTGACAAAAAACATATTATGAATATCAATCCTGTTTGGGGCAACTCCCCAAGCCTATCAACTTGAGTTAGGGAAGACTGTAACTTTAAGTGTTTACGACTTTCATTATACTTTCACCCAGCACTCAAATGACATGGAACCACTTTGATATGATCAATACTGATCAAGGTACATTACATATCAACATATTCTATCTATCTATGTAAATGGTCAGTTGTGTCTAAGACAAGAACAAACAAGCATTGTCACTAAGGTGACATAATTCCCCGCCGCAAATTATCAAATCAAACTTAGAAAGTAATGAAAGTTTATAATATGACCAGTCAACCTCTCTTGATATCTTGCTCTTTAGTTGTTCAAACACACACATATTTTCAAGACTCACTTTGACCTTGACATGAATGTCATAGTGTATGAAATATGCCAAAATGGTACTGAAGAAATTGCTTATTGAAAAACATTCAAGGAAAGTCTTGAAAGTCTATGAAGACAATCCAGTGAATTCAGGTTAACATGATGAAATCTTCAAAGTGTCGCAGTGACCTTGAAAATTAGGTGAAGGTCATCAATATTGACTGGGCCCTGCGCCTTCACTAGATGAAGCTTGGTGTCAAATATGAAAAAAACCCAGTGAATGTTTTTTGCGATATCTTGCTGACTATCTTAACATGCAATTTAACATGGTGAAATCTTCAAAGTGTCTTTGTGACCTTGACAATTAAGTGAAGGTCACCAAAATCGACTGGGCCCTGCGCCTTCCCTGGATGAAGCTTGGCATGAAATATGGAGAAAATCCAGTGAATGGTTCTCGAGGTATCTCGCTGACAAGCATAACATGCAGGTTAATATGCTGAAATCTTCAAAGTGTCACCATGACCTTGAAAATTATGTGAAGGTCACCAAAATCGACTGAGCCCTGCGCCTTCCCTAGATAAAGCTTGGTGTTGAATATGTAGAAAATCTAGTGAATGGTTCTTGAGATATCTCGCTGACAAGAGTAAAGCGTTAAAGTCCCCTTGTGACCTTGGAATTAAGGTCAAGGTCACCAAACCTGACTGGGACCTTTCTTATACTGTGATGAACCTAGGTACCAAATATGACTAGAATCTAGTCAACGGTTCTTAAGATATTCCAAATTGTACATACGTACGAATGGACGGAGCCTAATACTATATCCCCCGCTTCGCGCCAAACGCGCGGCGGGGAATAAAAACAAACATTCCTTACACTGTATTGATATATTGTGATGTTTCAGCTGAAGTGTTGATACTAAAAAGTCAAAGATCACAACTGAAAACCCCAATTACAAGCTTGAAAAGTATGCTAAAATGTATTTAAAGAAATATTGCATCCTTTCACTGGGGGTAAAAAAAATATCTTTAATTTTCATATGGTGACCTTGACAACTTTGCGTCAAAACATCTATTCTTATGTGTCATAAACATAATTTGTTCTTTATTTCATAAAAGATCCAAACAAATGTTGTGATTGCAAGTATGACTGATAAAATGCTTGACACATAACAAACTGCAGCTAACAGGCCTACCAAAGAAAACTTTCCCACTGTGCAGAAAAACACAGAAAAGCCCACATTAATCACGGAAATAGCAACATAAACACATTACCTCGCTACTGAAACAGTAAAAACGGCAACGAAAAACTATGAAACTGCAACATTTTTATATCAGTGAACTTTGACCTCTACTGCGCAAGCGCATGCGCATTACGATCTGGGCTTCTTTCCAATTTCCGAGCAACTGTGAATCGCCTCGCGTGGAAGAAGTATTAAATATGTCGAAATAATTGCTGTCAATCGTTTCAAACGAATGGAAAGTAAACTAAAAAAGTGTGCACACAAGTATCATGATAAATGCCAAATAACAGAAAAGAAATACTTAAAAAGGAATGTAACTTTTGCCCAAAGTGGAAAATGTCAACATGCGGTAGAGACTTCCTCTTCCATGTGCGCATGCGCAAAATCGAAGTTGAGGGCTCCTCGTTTTATGATGCAGTGTTAGCGATTTAAAGTTGCCGTTTTTACTGTTTCAGTAGCGAGGTATTATGTTTATGTTGCTATTTCCACGATTAATGTGGGCTTTTCTGCGTTTTTCGGCACAGAGGGAAAGTTTCCTTTGGTAGGCCTGGCTAAGGTATAGCTTGATACGAAGGGCTGCACTATATACTTTCCTTTCGCATCAAGTGTCAAAGTCGATATCAATAAGTGCCTGCAAGACATCTTTTGATAAAGAAATATTCACTTAAAAGTAAAACTTTCATTACAACTTATATTTCATAGTGGGATTCTCTATATTATTGTTGGATTCATAATATACATGATTTTTCATTGAGGCTGAAAACACCAAAATGTCTCATATAGGATAATAATTTCCTCAAGAAACCATTAAAAAAATTACTTTTGTAGCAGACTCGTAAGCAATCAAAACATATTCTTGTCCAAACCTGCAACATCATGATATAACATAATAGTACTGCTGAGTATTAACCTACGACAACAGAACTGTAGTATTTGTTTTACCTATTACTCTACTCCTTACCTTATAATCCTGCAAGTAAGGATTACCTTTCTTAACCCTCTCAACAAATAATGCCATGCCAAAATTACTATTTACAATGACACAGATATGGTATATATTTACATGTGAAAAATAACTTGAGAAATAAAAACTCCCAGACCATCAATTCATTTTAGTAAAAAAGTGTTATCCAAATGGTTTCAAATGATCAGCAGCATGTACCAAATGAACCAGGCAATAGACTATTAATGAGCGAAAGAAAATAACCCCAGCAGATCCAAAAATCGCAATCAGTTAGCCAAAACATTTTCATGTTGACTTAAACGTTACTGCAATTAGATAGATATGTTTCATTGTAACACTAAAATACCATTATTGTGATCATTTGATTCATCAAAAGTGGGTCTCGACTTTGTGAGATCTTTACATGAACGGTGCAGTCAAACATGGGCATTTATCACTCCAGCAATTGATCTGATCTCTTAGTTGACCAAACCTATTACACACTGGACATTATGAAGTTGATCGAACGTCCTGTAAAAGCTTCTGTGAGATAGTGCCAGGTTGGGACGTGCATATGTGACACCGTATGGGTAGGATGGTTGGCTTCATGTGTCTAGTATGTTGATTACAAGTTGCATGATCGTTTTACCATACGTTCCGCGTGGTGACCAGATCAAACACAATCAATAAACAAAATCCTCGTTAAATGATCATTTGGCATAAACGAATAGGCACCTCCCATGTGCCAACCAAGGCCATGCTGCCCACTCACCTGTCGTCGCCATCTTGAGTGACCGCCTCGGAGTTAGAGTGCGCCCTTAGTTTGTACTGGATAAAAATAAACTGAATACAAGGTTAAGTTTATAACCCTTTTTGATAATCGAAAAAAATACATATTAATTAGAAAGATTTGTTTTTGTATTTATTACAATATGTGCGCACCTACATTAGCCTCGGTTTCGTTGAAGCATCGCATCCGTCCACAAACCTGCTTGGGAAATAATTCATGAATATTTGTACCAACGTTTTGTTTCAAATAGCAAACACCTGAACTTAACTAACAATGGTAAAAACTTTTATGTTTGGTTTCAGATGATTTCCGACACGTTATGCAGTGCTGTTTTCGTATGTTCAATTTCTTTATCCACAATGACAACGTACAACCCGTCTTACATGAAATTATTCCTAAGATGTTGCTAGAGTAGATAGTGTAATAGATACTTCAAGAACATATTAGAGTTTGGAGCTAATCAGAAACGCTTTGAAGTTAATATTTCTTCAGAAATAAATATCTGTATTGATCCATTGTATCGATCAACAGTACCTCATTATCATATCTTTTCAGTGTTTCAGTGCTGATGTTGTGCAACTGATGACCATAATATAGATTTATCTAGATTTTGAAATGACATGTTGATAAGCACAAATTACAATTGCCTATGATATATGTCTCTCAATTTTCGTCATCTTCATAGGGCCCTATTCTTGTTAAATTATATTCAGTCTCTATTTAAAACTGTAACTGTGCAGGCTAGAAATCACAATTTACTACAATCTTTTTAAAATTTCAATTGATGGACAATTATGCTTTCTGTCAGAATAGGATACTTTTAAGCCATGTGCATATGGCATTAAGAAATTAAGAGCATTTTTTTAATACAGTACCATAACTTTAACTGAGAACAATCTGTGCTGTGGATCACATGTCGGTAAGAAAGGCAACCAGTTTTTTCGAGAAAGAGACAGACATTACCTCAGGGATTTGTGTGGAGAATACAACATGTTTTGTCTGTTGTTTTTTTATTTTCTTATACAAGTTACCACAAAACTATTTCACTTGACCCCCCTATTAATATCACCATGCAGGCTTCAGAACTAGGAGTGAACCAGCACCACCAGTCTCAGGTGATCAACTACATCCGTTTTGCACGTTACCAAAGAGGTCAGAGGTTACGGGCTGTAGATGCCTGTTTTGATGAACTACGAGACAGTCGGTAAGGATCAAACTTGAATGTTTCATCCTGTTCATAGAATGGTAATTTTTCATCATTTCAACAAGTCAGGACATTCAATTATTTGTATTTTACATAAACACAGATACAGCAAAACTTCCAATTTGAGGATGTGTATCCTAAGTAGTACAACTATTTCATCTGCTGTCTACATTTTGGCTATGTCTGAAATGATGTCAGTGCAACAGCTGTCATAATTCTATTCCAGGACAGTGGTAATCTTAGTAGTAACATTAACTTGTCACATCACAGACATGGGTTTGATTCTGTTCATGGATACAATGTATGATGCTAGATCTGTTCCAACGAAGTCATGTTGTGACATATATTTAGATAGACTCCGGGGGCGGTGGGGTAGCCTAGTGGTTAAAGTGTTGGCTCGTCACGCCGAAGACCCGGGTTCAAATCCCCACATGGGTACAATGTGTGAACCCCATTTCTGATGTTCCCCGCTGTGATGTTGCTGGAATATTGCTAAAAAAGCGGCATAAAACCAAACTCAGTCAGTCAGTAGATAGACTCAGTACTGAAAATGATGACTCTCAACAGGGGATGTTTAAATTGAAGAACCTCTCCTCCATGTCCAGTGTTGAAATGTTGAAGGCAGTGTTATCCCCAGTTTTATTTTCAGTCCATTTCAATAGGTCATGCCACAACTGATTGCCATATCGACATTCTTATAATACTTGAACTATGTCACAGTTTTGTTTTTGCTGTAAACCTCTTACTCATCACAGAGCATCCATACATTTAACATGAAAGTTGACTGGGATTGTTCTGAGGTCCAACTCAGTAAAGATACTCAGAATACTGTGCCTACTCATGCTCTTGACAACCTTGGGTCCTGGTGGTTAAAACATCTGAATAGAGTTGAAACTTGTGATTCAGTCCCCATCCATGTCACACCAGAAGACATTTAGTTGACAAAAGATAAAGACTGTTTGGCTTGGAGTCAGTATACTGTACCTAAGTGGGGTATCTGTGTTAAACTGTGACATGGTATTCTCAGTGGGCTAGCAGTATAAAACCAGCATTAATCCTGTTTTGGACAAATAGGCACACACTTGTTTATGCATATGCTATATATGATAATGTGTAATGGTCATGAATACAATGTTAATCCCCGATCTAACCTCACAATAGAGATGACAAGACTTTATGGATGATCGACTTCTTTATGATGACAATGGCGACGTTTCAGTATAGATTCTTATTCCGTTTTCAATCAAATGAAACATCGCCATTGTCATCCATAAAGTCTTGTCATCTCTATACCACCAACTTCTAGAATGCCACTCAAACAAATAACCTCACAATATTCGATCCTACACTTTTTGCCACAAAATACAAGTTACTGAATGTGTTACCTTGCCACCTCATCATCTATCTTGCCACCACCCATCGTCTATCTTGGGTTTGTAAACAAGTTTGGTCTGCATGAATCAGGGTTTCAACCTCTATTCATCCGATGGCTGAAGCTCCAAATAAAGGTTTTAGTTAAACCGATACACTCACTCCCAGGTTGACTGAAGGAACATTCACCATAGATGAGGTGACTGAGATGTTGGAGGGTCTGCAGACAGTGGTCCGGAGCGAGGCCGAGTCGGAGCTGCTCAACACGGCCCACACAAATGTGCTGATGATGAGGCAGATGTTCATACAGGCAGAGAAGTGGCACCTCAAGCTGCAGGCTGATATCTCCGAGCTGGAAAACAGGTAATGTAACCAAACATTGGATCAGTCAGTAGTCCTGGACTGGTCCCAGTTACAAAAAGTCACCCCAAAGTCCTGGGTTTGAGGGGCGGTGGGGTAGCCTAATGGTTAAAGCGTTGGCTCGTCACGCCGAAGACCCGGTTTCAAATACCCACATGGGCACAATGTGTGAAGCCCATTTCTGGTGTCCTCTGCCATGATATTGCTGGAATATTGCTAAAAAGCGGCGTAAAACCATACTCACTCACTACAAATCACATCAGACTTATGCATCCATTCCTGCTTGCAAAATAGAAGAATTCTGAAAATTGTTTCATAAAATCATTATGACACAAGCATGTACAGTAATCTCAGTTTATATTGTTCTTTGCAGCAGATACGTAACATAAAATGACTTTTAAATTGATCCATATAATTATATTACAATTATTGGTGCTATGAATTTAAGAAAATACCATTCATATTTGTCAGTATGGTGCCAAATGTAATTTGATGCTATTTAGTCTAAAGATAAATAGCTCTAGCATTTTTCTGAATTTCTCTTATTATGACACTGAGTTATAATCTGTACTCAGACTGTTGAAAAGTGTGCCATTATTTATGCAGACGGTGATGACTACTGGGATGGTTGATCTGATTTATATATGAAATTATTGAAATATACCCTTACAGAGATCTTTTGGAGCAAATCAAAGAATTTGAGGAGCGTGAATTGCGGGTACAAAGAGAGACACAGAGTTTATACCATCAAAGCTTGCTCCTTTGAACGAGACGGGTGGAACTGCTTTGTTACACATGGTATGTTCAAGAGTTAAATTACAACTACTGTGGAGGCACAGTTGGTCCTGTCAGTAATTCAAAGTAATTGTTGCTTCTAGGGCTTCCACGGGTACTCGAGTACTCGAGGACGAGTCGGGTTCAGCTGGACTCGAGTCCATTTTCAAGGACTCGAGGACTCGAAAAGGGGAGATAACTCGAATTATTTGACGTTGACAGACTGTCTGCAATGTGCTAAGCACGAAGCGTCCGTTAACGTCTAATATTAAGATAAGATATAACTTTATTATCCCGGAGGAAATTCTTATACATCCAAACTGTCTCAAAATGAATATATACACAGTTCACAAAAATATACACAATAACATGCTGAAAACGAATGCTATTTACAAATAAATCTGACATGATATAATTCAATTAACCACATAGGTAAAGAGGCTGAATAATTCTAGTTCTAATCACATGATGGTGTGATTCAAAATATTTGTTGTATTCACTTAATACTTGATGGTATGAAAGACTGTCTAGCTCTGTTTGTTTTGAGGGAAGGTAATCGACAGCAGCCCAGAAGGAAGTAGTTCAAAATGGTGAGATCAAATATATCAACTATCAAATCTAATTTTAGCTGCCTTTTGACAATCTGGCTCATAGATAAAGGGAATATACTCGAAAAGACACTCCAGAAATTTTGCAAGCAGTATTAACAATTTTGAAAAGTTTGGTTTTGTTGCGATGAGACACATCCCCATACCAACATAGAAAATTGTAGGTCAACACACTTTGAATAAAGGTTTGATAAAAAACTGTCATTACGGTTTTGTCAATGTCTTGACGATAATAATGTTCAGAATCAGAAATTAGGCCAGCAACAGTGGCGTCATCTGCAAATTTCACAGTGAACAAGTCATAAATTGACAAGTAAAAGTCATTGGTATACAAAATGAAGAGTACGGATGAAGGAACACAGCCATGTGGATCTCCAGTAGAGGTTGAGAGCAAAGAAGATTGATAGCCACTGACATACTGAGTGCTATGTACCCTGAATTTTTTAATCCATCTGATAATGTTTTTATTAACACCTAGATTAAATAGCTTACTCGTCAAAGGGTGTGGCTGTATGGTATTAGTTGTTACAAGTCTGCAGATGAGAGTAATTATTATACATCGTTTGAGATTTCACTTCTTAAAATGATTAGGTAACTATCTTGACAATTGATAGACATGGAGAGTGAGTGAGTGAGTTGAGTTTTTACCGCGACTCAGCAATATTCCAGCTATATGGCGGTCTGTAAATAATCGAGAAGATAAAAAATCATATGTATGGGCATATCTTGATCTGGATAGAGAAAAGAGCAAAATAACCAAAATGCCGCATGTGCAGTATATCACTGCGTTTTGCAGGCAGTACAAGAAGTACGAAGAACAAAACATTTGTCAAGTAAACATCCAAATATTGATTCTGACCAATAGGAAATGTTAGTCACATGACGATATGAAGTCGGAAAGAAGTAAGTGTTCACTTGTGTGATCGGAACACGTCATGCAATTTACGCTATCGTTTGCTTGAAAGGTATGAATTTCGAGTACTCGGGTCCGAGTCGAGTCTCATCCCTCGAGTACTCGAGTCCACAAAAATGGACTCGTTGAAGCCCTAGTTGCTTCCCATCGGTCCTGTGCATAGAGCTCAGGTCACGAATCAGTTGAAGTTAAGCATCGCTGAGCGCTGAGAGTTCTTGGATGGGTGACCATGTTTGGCAGCTTGACTCCTGAGAGATTCAAGGACTTCAGTCCTGCCCCACAACGAAGCACATGTGATACATGTGGTCTCACCTAAGGCAAGTGAGTTTGTTCAAAATTGCCTCTTTTCACCCAGCAGAAAATGGGTACCCGGTGGGACAAGTCATGTGATTATTAACCTTCCAGCACCTCACAGGCAACTTGAGTTATCCGGTAATAATTCAGTGCTTCTGAGCAGTGAATGGAAATAAGTGCTATACAAATGAATGACATGATTCCAGATGATTTGTGGATTGAAATCTTGGTTTGCCCTTTTTATTCAAGGTTTGTCAACACTAGGGCTCCAACGAATCCACTATGAGGCGAATATGATACATATCACTAATACTGCTAACCATTATAAATATTGGGTAACGAATACACTTAAAAGTCAACAGTTAATGTATTTTTGAATATATTCAGTGAAACATTAACAAAATACATTATTTGACATGTTTTACCTTGCTGAAAACCGGTGGCATGACGATTCATCAATACGCAACGATGCATCGATCCATGGGCCGCCGATACAGTGAATCGATACAAAGTTTTACATTGTTGTATATCCCAATACGATACTTCACATGGGCCACAATACATCAATGTTTATCTTTGAATCTTGCCAAATTGCGAAATCTGTCAAGAAAACAGACTTACTTTTGTTTGATGATTAAAATATATGCTTACGTATTTTCCCTTCATAAGTAAACTTTTTTGTTGGAAATTCTTACGTCAAGAACTGTGTCAGACATAGTGCTCGCATGTTATCAACATTCACCATGTCTGTGTATAAATTTAATTATCTCATTTCCGAATTAACATTGAACAGTGCTGGCGGAATTTGACGAAATACTTTAAAATTGGTTTTGTTTTGATCTTAAGGTGTTTTATAATTAGTGATAGAAGTAAACATATTAGTATTGTGATATGTATCATATCGCTACCCTTGTATCAGGATTCGTATCATATCGTGTCTTACGTGCACAATACTTTGGCAATATCGTCATGACTAAATTTTTAGTATCGTGATGTATCGTATCGCAGGTTGTATGCCAATACCAGCACTATTGAAAACATAAATTATCATGACAACATTGCTATCAAATTAAATATATTATAGTGTTGCCTATGATCCTGACTGGTGTGAATCATTTGCATTCCATTTTATCTTGTTTTGAAACATAACAGAAATCTGTTCATATACAACTAGAGAGTGAAATCAATAAAATGCCACACAAGAGTAAGATAGACTCAGCAACTGTAAACAGGCAGTATAAATGGCAGCTCCAATAGTAATAGGCCCAAGTGTGTGCTTTCATGCAGGATGAAGATTTCCCAGGAATTTCTCAGGAATGTCATTATGTTGTTGCAAGCTGTCCGTTTTTTTAGTTAGGTATCAAGTCTGCATTTGATGAGTAAATATGACACAAGTTGGGACACAAAGGCCTTGAATTGCCCTTGTGTCGCTCAAACCTAGCTACAGCTAGTCTGCTTGAAACTGTGTCATACTGAAACTTCTTGAATTGTCCAGCCAGTCCTGTTCATGTTTAGACAAAGGTGGTAACTCTAAATTAATCGCTTTTAATGTTTGCCACTAGAAACTGGCCAGCACTCAACATTTTACCCACAATTGCATAATTTCCTTACATTAACAATCACAACAAATAAATTTTGACATACATACATAAATGATATATTTTTCAGAAAATAGAAGAATTGGAAGAAGAGAATAAAACACTAGAACGCAAACTGAAGCTGTATGAAGCTCAGGTGAGTTATGTCCCCTGATCTTTGAATGAGGGAAGTGAAACAAGCACACTTAAACTGACAGATCAGGGATGCTCTGGGATACCCATCTACAGCCAATCTTAGTTACATATTTAACAAGGAAATGGTCAGCTACAGCTACTAACAGTCATAGTGCAAAATCCTCTTGTGAAATTGGGCCCTTATGCACACATTGTCGAGTGAGAAGACTGCTGTTAGTTAGGCATAAGGTATCCCTTTCACTTGGAACTGATTTATCCTTGATTTGATGGGGAATATTATCAACTTAAAATTCCAAAGCAAGTATGAAGGTATGTCTAAACATGTGAAGTATTATGACGAGAGTGTAAATCCTGTATTGTGTTTTTCATGATGCATGGATTAATTTGTTTGATCACCAGAAACATCATGGCTCATGGCTTCACCAAAGTAGTAAACATAAGACCTGCGAAGCAGTGGGGTAGCCATGTGGTCAATACGCCCACTTGTTGCAACCCTGGTTCAGGTCTCCCACATGGGTCAATGTGTGAAGCCCATTTCTTGTGCCCCCAAGCCCAAAGTTGCTTGAATTCTGCTTAAAATAGCTTAAAACTCATTCAATCTAAGACCTACATCACTTTGGGGTTTGAAAAATATGATGAATGTAGCATTAAACCCAACTCACTCACTCATGATGCATTTTATTGTACAGATGTTTTTCTATCAGTAATTAGAAAGCGGATAACGACCCTCTCCTCTTTCCCCTCTCTCAGTCCTAGATGCTAAGTTACCATATTCATTGTTTTACTGCCATGTTCATTGTGACACAAAGTCACTTTTGTCTTCAGATGAGTGATGAACAGAAGAGACAACTCCAGATGTCAGGGGAATTGGATAAACTCAATGCCAAGATGGGCAGCTTGAAGGGAAGACAGGTAAGATTGCAGTAGTAGCCATACAGAAATTAGGATTTTCAAACAAATGTCATTTTATTACCACCTCAACCAATTCTGTGCATGAGGAGCGGTGGGGTAGCCTAATGGTTAAAGCGTCTGCTCTCACACTGAAGACCCAGGTTCAGTTCCCCACATGGGTACAATATGTGAAGCCCATTTCTAGTGTCCCCCTCTGTGATATTGCTGGAATATTGCTAAAAGCGGCATAAAAACAAACTCACTCACTATACATGGTTTATAGAGAATCTTCCTAGAGAGTTAAGGATAAACCCAATTTCTCCTCTCCTTTTTTATCCCCCGCAACAACAAAGTTGCGGGGGATATAGAAATGAGTTCCGTCCGTCCGTCTCACTTTGTCCGAAGCATATCTCCTAAACTATTCGTGATAGCTTAACCAAACTTGGTACAGATGTCAACCATGATCCCTAGATGTGCCTTTTGGGGGTTAGATCCAGATGCAAATTTTATTTTTTGCGGTTTCCATGGAAACGTGACTTAGGCTGTGACTATGAGGATGTCATCTTGTTGCATTTCCATGGCAACAAGTTAGGCTTCAACTTAATTTGTTTGTAGTGCTCATTTCTGGAGCAGATCTTAAAAACCTTTCAATACTATCCTTCCACTTTGCTGTATACACTCCAAAACATTTGACATACCATATATGTAAAATATATATAATTAACACTAAGGTTATACGGACCCTCATGAACGTGGTAAGCAGAAGTTGTACGCACATGGAATGGGGTAAAATACGGAAGCCATTTAAATTCACACATTTTTACCGATGTTACTGTAAACTAGCAGTCAATGGAAAACGAGGCGGTAATCAGTTCGTGATTGTTGAATGGGGTAAAATAAGCAAGCCAGTTTGTTGCTACAATAAATATGATATTTAGAGAAGCAAAATATATTATGCATTTTCTGTCAACTACACCTCGTTTCGATCCGTGAGTAGACTCAATATATATGACTGTGAATTCTTTGAATAATGTGGACCAAAGTTATAATTATTGGTAACTGCCAGTTGTCTGTGGTCTGTGTTTGCCGCGATTAGGACCCCATCGCAGAGGATCGACTTATGCACGAAACATACCATTTTGACACTGATTTTAAGGGTCAAGTTTTGGGGTCGTCTTATCCATGGGGTCGTCTTATGCACGGTCATATACGGTAATCATAACTAGTAGACATATTCATAAAGAGTATTTTGCCGTTGAGGGGAATATTGATGACTTTGTCTTATTGTTATTATTCTAACATTGCCATTTCAAGAAGTGGAGCAGCATCAAGTTCAGTGACATCTGTAACCATGAAAACCCCATGTTTTAAAACCCCATGTTTTAAACTGGTAATTTGTACTCATAGAAGAAGAATATAATCATTTATGTATAAGAAATGTTTACATTTGATTGGTTACAAATGTGATGATATACTGGATGAAGGCATTTAATTGATGCAGTGGCAAGTCTTTACAACTGTTAACGATGATTGTGAGTTTGACTCTAGATAATGTTTCTAGGTTTATCAACTCCATATCCAAGTTTGTTTCATCAAATGAATAACAGTGTGCATGGATATCCCAATTTATTGAAAATTTTCTATTAATGAAGCTTACATGCTGAGATTTAAGTGGAAAACTGTTAAAAATGGTATAAAGCCAAACTCTCTCACTAATTATAACTACACCTGTTGAAAAACTGGTTAATATATCTTAAGATTGTCTTATGTTATGAAGCAAAAGTGGAAATCTGTCGCCAGATACAATTATTGGTATTGGTTGCAACATATGCATAAGAACACAGATATAAAGATAATTATTTTGATCATATTGATTATGAATTAATTTATATAAATTATGACTTAAATATCATGTGTAAGTTTTAGCCTTATCAACAATGCCATGTTTACAGGGAGGTGACGACTCGGAGGAGATGAGGAGGAAGTTGTCTGACATGGAGACAGCATTAGATTCTGTAAGATAAGCTCCTGGCGTTAAAGAAACCAGATTGATTTCAGTTTACATACATTGCACAGTCCATGACTTTGACCATTAGTCCAAAGCCTGAGTCTTGTAAAACTTTGGTCTAGTAAGCTCTAGTAAGGTCTTGTAATGGTAGTTCCATATAATATAACTATTACTGGTACAAATGGCTCTGTGGTGTCATGTTTACTGTGAAGGTTTATGCCCCTTAGAACTGCAGGATTTGCTGATCTTAGATTCATCTTGATTATTACTGTTGGTCATCACCACAGCCCTAAGAATGTCTTTCAACCAACTTTCAGCTCCCATTCTGTTAGTGAAAGGAAAATTTTCGTTATCACAATTTGACTCATGTTCTTTTATTTAAAGTAGCATTGTCTGTGAAGAAACAAAAAAATATACATTCTGATAGATTGGCTTATTGTACTTTGTTAACCGATAGTGTAATGTAATTTTGTATGTAGACTCGCAAGAAGGGACAGTTGAACGAGGCCAATATGGAGTCTGACCTTGCTGGTACAAAACATGAACTTCTCAGAATACGAGAGATGTTGGAAATGGCTGAGAAGGTAATGACACTGACTTTTTGCCTTTCAGTGTTTGCAGTGTCTAAATATGTTTTTTAGATTCATTCATTTTTGGGGGTTTGCTATTATTTTCTGCTTGAACACTAAGATCCATACTGCTAATTTAAGTACATACTTAAAAGCTTGGTTTAATCTAGATTGGTGATATTGGCGTAATTTAATTGTTATCTGTGTTGTGTCAGATCCTGGTGCATTCAATTTGAACAAAATGACTTATTCAAAGACATTTTTAGTGATAATGTAGTTAAATGCTTTCAATGGATGAAAAATGCAAACAAATAACAAGTATCACAACATCTGGTGATGTTTTATGCCATACATCGTCAAATCAATATTACGTCTGATTGCTCCTCAGTTCTGGATGAAAAATATTCATGATAGATGCTTTGACTGGTGCTTTGTAATGTTGAGTTATCTCCCTTGGATTGATGGCCTGGAGGAAACAGCAGTGTAAAGTGTGTCCACTCGTTTTAGGAATTGGAGAAGAAAGTGAGTCAGACCAATCCATTCAAGAACCTCAAGCAGATGCTCATGAAGAAGAACGAACAGCTGAAGGAGCTAAGAAAAAGACTTTGCAAGTAAGCATGGTTTTTGTCGTACAAGACACTTGAGAACTTTTCATGAACGTTGTGTTTTGGTGGGAACCATTGCAGAATTCAACTGAAAGTAGTTATTTTTCCTTATCCTGACTCGTGTTTAATTGCTTGTCTTCTTCCTCTTGCGAACTATAGTGGAACACTTGAATCCCCTTTTGAAGCTCCCTTCAAAAAAAGTGGACGTAAAATCACTCACCCCAGTTGCCTCCCTTGCATCCATCTTTTGACGCGAAAAGGTCACATGATCGGCCATGCTTTCTCACTCTCTCCTTCTTCGCACTAGTGGATGGTTGTGAGAGCGTCTGGGTCCCCTATACCTATATATCCTTTAGGCTTTTATACTAAATTAGCTGTATAAGGGCTTTATCAAGGATGGTTTGAAATTAATTCTAAATTTGTCCGTTTTTCATGTTGTTGACAACATGTCTCAACTTGTTTACATTTCATGAAGACTTGCATTTCTTGCAGGTTTCAATTGTCGGCGTCTGATCTGCATTTACTATGTCCTAACTGCACTTCTATATGTTCTTCCAGACTCCTCTGTAATATTTGTCAGCATTTATCTCAAATTGAATTTTCTAATTATTTATATTCTGTTCATAGACGTGCCAAGGACAAATTGAGACGGCAGTTATTAGTCATGTCTCAACAGGGTGAATGCGCTTATAACCGTGGGTTGTTGTCTGTTGAGGTTCATCATTCCAGTGTGCTGCCGGGGGACGTCTGCTGAGCAGAGAATTGAGAGTTCCGGCCTTAGGAAAAGATCATCTTCGACTCAACAATCCTCGTCGCAGTCT
This sequence comes from Haliotis rubra, assembly GCF_003918875.1. Taxonomy (NCBI): domain Eukaryota; kingdom Metazoa; phylum Mollusca; class Gastropoda; order Lepetellida; family Haliotidae; genus Haliotis; species Haliotis rubra. Next base: position 4,055,907 of record NW_025765669.1, read on the forward strand.
AAGAAAACCAGGACACCGTCTGCTCCGAGGACTAAGACGTCTTCAGACAAGTCTACAATCAAGTCGTCTATGGGGGCAGCGAAGAAGATATCACGCCGCAGATATCAACCCATCGGACGAAGCAGACGTGTACGATGATCCGTCGATCCTCATCCCTGAAGTACCGACGTGGAAGAAGACTAGGTCTTCTTCTACACTGACGTCTGCAACTATATCTACGTAGTCAGACGGCCTATCTGCGCAGACTGCAACTACCAGAGAGGACAGGCAGTCCTTAGATGACACCTCAACCTTATCAGATGCGGCATTATCTGTACAGCAACAGCAGTTATCAGCGCAGAACTTCAACCAGGCATCTATATGCAGCAGTTTACCCAGCAGATGATGGACCTGATGGAATGTAGGTTCGCTCAGGAGAAGTCTACAGAAAAGCAGACGAATCTGCAAGGAGGACAAACATCGTCTACACCTCAACGGGATAAAGTACGCAACCTGCGTGAAGATAACGTTTGTGAAGGGAACGCCCAGGAGGACAACAATGATCGTGACGAATCTCGCGAAAGCATTCGCAGGAGGACCACTGGTGAAGGCACTCTTGGAACCAACAACCAAGATAGAACATCTGCTACAGACGAGGAGCATTCGCGAAGTCATCGCAGATCATCTTCATCCTCGGACTCAAACACCAGAGGTCTACTCGTTCACCACGCAGAAGAGATTATATGCCTTCACGAAGGCATTCAACTTACAGAGACAGGTCACCATCGTGCAGGTCCTCGGCAAGATCTTCATGGTCGTCACCACGCAGATATAGATCACCTAGTACATCTCCAATTAGGCATTCATGAATGCCTACACGCAGGTCTACTCATAGATCTCCACCTAGAGATCAGGACCAACAGCAACGACCTTCGGAACTTGACATATCGAAACCGGAGGATGATGGAAGAGTTATCTTCTCAGATACAGAGATCAAATCATGGATGGCTAATGGTCTGGAGCTTGCAACACCCTCCAAGGAGAATAATGAAGCCTACACGTACATGATGTCTAACGACGATTGTGACACGCTAACGCTACCACCCTAAGCGGGTACTAGACGTCCCAGATAACCTCAACTCAGCCTTCAGGGAGGCAACGAAGTATCAGAGTCAAAGCATTCCACCGTTTAATGCTAAGAGATTTTCACTACACAATATGGTACCCTTCATGAAGGCCCGAGAAGTAGATGAAAACTATAAACTCATCAATGACACTCGCGTCAGGACTTATAAAGTGGAGAACAAGAAGCTAGAGCAACTAGACACTACCACTAGACGTACCTTCTTCGGACTAGCCAGGTCAAGGGCCATCAACGAAACCCTAATTGCGAAGTTTGCAAACTCTACATCTGAAGAAGATCATATTATCTACTCAGCTTTATTAACCCAAAAGAAAGACCAACAGTTCATGTCAGAACATCTAGCGTCTACATCAGCGGGATTAACACTGCTACGCAGACAAGGTCTACTATCAACTTGTAAATGGAGTGAGAAGTTTACCAAACCACTATTCAGAGCTCCATGGGCAGAAACGAATATCTTCGCAGGAGAAATTGAGTACGTGGCTAAAGAAGTTATGAAGGAGTCCAGGAAAGTGATGATGATCAAGTCCATCGATACACTGGCCACCGTTATCAGACAGACGTCACAGCGCTACTCTGGCAAATCTAAATTTGCAGGGATACAGAGAGCTAGAGACAAGAAATACGGCACTTCCAAAGGATACAAGGATTCTTTTCGTCTCCCCACCGGAGCTCCTAGAGGTAACCCTGGAAGAGGCAGAGGATTCAGAGGTGCTAGGAACTTTAGATGTTGATGGACAGGGTCGGAACGACTGGAGTCTTCCACCCCCAGCCGTTCCCATACAACCCTCACCAGTGGGTGGACGCCTTCAACTGTACTGGAAGAATTGGGGAATTCTACAAGACGATTATGTATCCCAGATACTGCACAGAGGTTACAAGATAGAACTGCAAGCGGTTCCATCTTTAACAAGCACTCCTCAGATGTACAACTATGCTACCGATCAGAAGGAGAAACTACTCGATGCCATTACAACTCTACTCGACAAGAAGGCAATTGAAGAAATACAAATCGTCACACCAGGTTTCTACTCCCCGATTTTTCTGGTCCCAAAGAAAAACTCAAAAGAAAAGTTCCGACTGATTTACAACATGAAAAAGTTCAACCAGGATTATCTAAGAAGGCCCGCAAGATTCAAAATGGTACATCTTCCACAACTCAGACAGATTATCCGTCCGTCTGATTATCTAGCCAGCATAGATCTGCAGGATGCGTATCTTCACATCCCAATACATCAGGACTCAAGGAAGTACCTACGATTCCTATTCAACGGACGCCACTACCAGTGGAAGGTACTACCGTTTGGAATATCGTCGGCCCCCTCGTTGTTTACTCGAGTGACAAAGCCCATAGTCAGTTACCTACATCATCAAGGTCTACGCAGTGCGTTTAACCTCGACGACGGGATTCAAGCTTATCAAGATCCCAATCTACTCAGACGACAACTGACGTTTACGATCAAGCTACTCACTCAACTAGGGTGGTTAGTAAATCATCTCAAATCGGAATTAGAGCCTACACAGGATCTACAATTCCTAGGAATACGAATCGTCACTTCAACGAATCGTCTATTAGTCCCGGAGGACCGTTGGATCAAGATACAACAGATGATATCGCAAACACTACTCTCTCCGTTACCACTACGAGACTGGCAGAGTCAACGATCATCTAGACAGTCTGGATCCAGTCGTCCTACCGAACGAGCTGAAACCATACTTATTATGGTGGACACAGAAGTCGAATGTCTGCGCAGGAACCTACTTAGCAGAGCCGGGATCCAACACACATCTCTACGCAGATGCGTCCCACCAAAGATGGGGAGCTCACTTAAACAACAAAGTGGCATCGGGAAAATGGTTGAATCAGGAGCAGAAGCTACACATCAACATGCTAGAGTTGAAAGCAGTCATAAACCCCCACTCATCAGAGGAAGCTGGAAGAAAGGACAAATGCCACTAGAAGTTCCCAAGGTGGTATAAGGACGTAAATCAGCAGAGAATCCTGAGTGGCTTGACCCACCACCGTTTCCGTCGGATTCTACAAGCAATTAAGCATGAATCAGGATAAGGAAAAATATGTAATTTTCTGACTAAAATTGATATTTTATACTTATCCTGACTCATGAGGTTAGCCAAGTGTCAGGGCTCGAAATAACGGAGAGAGTGAGAAAGCATGGCCGATCATGTGACCTTTTCGCGCCAAAAGATGGATGCAAGGGAGGCAACTGGGGTGAGTGATTTTACGTCCACTTTTTTGAAGGGAGCTTCAAAAGGGAATTCAAGTGTTCCACTATAGTTCACAAGAGGAAGAAGACAAGCAATTAAGCATGAGTCAGGATAAGTATAAAATATCAATTTTAGTCAGAAAATTACATTTTTGGCATTAGGACATGACAGTATATAGAATTTCAGTCAGTCAGTCAGTCAGTCAGTGAATCAGTCAATCAGTCAATCAATCTTTAATCTTTACAGTTTGTTTGACTGAGTATGTGTAATGTATTTTTAAACATTGTATGTATTTGTTTCAGATACGAGACTGTTGAAGACTGAATGGAATGTGCAATATAGATGCACATATGCTGAATGCCACAAAGTTACTATTAGTGTTTATTTTACACAACTTCTATCATCTATGCTTTCATCTGTGATACTTCAACAACTGCATATTACCACATCTGCCATGGCAAGATCTACCTATTTGACAGGACATGTCTATGATACGCAATTTTTTATTTGTTTTTGACAACTGCCATTCAGTTTCGTTAGACATATTCTACTTAAAAGAAACTAAGGTCATGGCATAATAATTAGGGGTGTCGCGATACGCGAATGTATCGATGCATCAATACATTTTTACTGACGATACGATACACGATACATGCTTGCGTGTATCGATTCCTATTTTAAAACTTTATCGATTCAATTTTTTTATGCTATATCCGTCTCCTTCAAAGTCTTGATAGTAAAATTATACGAGACCGCTCCGATAAATAGATGTAGCTAGCTTTACTTCAAAAATAGGTTGGAAACTAACAGCTTTTGTGATTGGCTAGACTATTTTGATGGACCAATCAGCGAGCGCGTACGTTGCCGGTAAGGTAATGCTATGAAAAGGCGCGAAAATTATGTATTGCGATACGTATCGTATCGTGACCTTAAAATCGTGATACATATCGTATCGTGAGATTTGTGTATCGTGACACCCCTAATAATAATGTATCTATAGTAATAAGAAAGTTTCAGATTATCTGCACTTCCACTGCATAATGGACCATATATACTGATGTGAAGGAACCTGTTGTCCTTGACATTTTTTTTAATGGTATAGGTTAAGTAGTATGAAGTTGTGGAAAAATGATCTCATACCTTATGAAAAGTCAACATTTGTGTTGTGTGTTTGATCCTCTTTAAGTTTACAACGAAATCCAGTTAAAACAAGATCTAACAGTACAAGTGAAAATGCAGTCTATTGTTTTGAAGCTCTTGTCTCCTGTCATGCCTGAGCCAAGTAAAAATCTGTTCAGCCTAATGACAATAGCTATTTAATGATAGTCTCTATTATAATACTAAATTCTACAGAAAATGATAGTGAGACCCAGATTTGGGCTGGTAATCTCCAAATTTACTGCTCAATTCTAGAAGAGAAACCAGTTTTGCTATCCATCATGCTAACACTCAATAGAATGTTTCCATGACGTTTAGCTTGTTTTAGTATAATAAATATAAAAATTAATGTTATGATTAATCTTATTGTAGATTCTGCTTGTTGAAACACTTTTCTGCTTATTTGGTCTTCTCCTCCACTGCTCACAGTGATTTTATTAGGCTATTATTGCCACCCTTCTGTTAAGTTGTTAGGAATGTATTTTGCAAATTTCACCTAAAGGACTATGGCACAATACAAACAGTTGAGCACAAGATTTTCTGTTTGTTTTGATAAAGTTGGAACAAGACCAAGGTTGGATAAACCTGGAAGACTAAAGATGTACTTTGAGAACAGAAAGCATAGTTTTGTGAGAGCATTCAAAAGCTCCAGAGTTCACTGAAACAACGGGTTACTCATGACATACACATTGCTGTGTACACAAGTAGTGTTTAAGTTACCTCCCACCCATGTACATACTTGTGTTATTAAGGTGCCTCTTGGAGGAAAAAGCCAAACTACCAAGATTTCCAAGAAGGAAAGCTATACTTCATGAATCCAGGGTATGAAATAGGGTTAGTTCTATTCTATTGTCTGTTACATCTAGTTAATGGTAAAACCCTGTACATTACTAGTTTTGGACTAGTGAACTTTCGAACCTTCTTAGTGTTCAGCATGGCGGGGGCGGATACAGCTTTTTGATAAAGGGGGTGCACACTTTTGAGAAATGGGGGAGGCACACTTCTTTGTCACCTGTTTTCACAAGAGTTTCAATGGTCATTTAATATACTTTCAGGACAAACGGGTGGCTGGGGTGCAAAACACACACACACCCCACCCCCTACCCCCTGTATCCGCCTATGTATGGACAATCTGTAAGAGATGCAGAAATATTACGATATGCTGTTTACTTAAACAAATACAAATGTTAACGGGTTTTTAATATGAGGAGCATTTAGCTTTGATTATGTCATCATATTTGAAGACACATGTATCTGACAGGGATATTTTTTGTGTCATGATTATAAAAGATTATCCATGGGACCAGTTGTCCCATTGGCATTGACCTCTCAGTAATTGAAGGCAAGTCGTGATTCAGAGTTGTGTCCCTTAGTCATGGTAGGATCAGCTTATCGAGGGTTGTGAAAATTGTGTCTCTTATTCACATTAGGATCAGTCGAGGGTTTTGTTTGTTTGCCATAAACATGTCTGTTGGTATCACTGAAGTGTTGAACATCTATGTTATGATGGGCTATGTCCCCAAGTGAAAGTTACGATATGACTGAAATACTGTTCAAAGTGGCATAAAACCAAACTCACTCACTCATGATAGACTCTCCGAAGCCCCTTCTATTGGGTGTGTGACTCTTTCCGTGACTTACAGTTCCATGTTGTGCCTGGAGAAGCGAGATTATTACATGACTCTATTTTTGAATTGTCCATTTTTTAAATGGGAAATGCAATGACTGTTGCAATGGGGATGCCTGTTTTTGTTGATTTCTGCTGTCATGCCTGCTTCAAACATCCTCCATTTTAATAATTTGAGTCCATTAATGTAATATCAAGTGAGTCTTGTAATCAAAGTGAAGAACCTTGTTAAGAATCACATATGTTTGTTTTGTATTCCATTTGAAATATTTTAATATGAAACAGGTTCTGTGAAATCTTACCACTTGTATATCCGTGTATAGTAGATACTCTGTTCCGTAATACAGAAAGTTGGGATTCAATTGAAGTCAATTGGGCAAATCTCCCTGACATTTTCCAAGGCATCTGATTGGCTAAACATGGAAAATTATCTCTTTTAACTCAGGCTCTGGTTAAAGAAATAGGATTAAAGCACTTTAGGATCACAGTCGTTTTGAGGCACAGCAATTCTTTGTGCAGGGTTGTGTCCCTTTGCTTTGCCAGGAACCTGTGTTTGTGGGTTTGAATCCCAACTGACGTAAATGTATTTCTTGGTTAGTCAGCACCATTCCTGTGTTTATGGGTTTCACCAAAGTGGTAAATGTTCAATTGACATCACTTCAAGCTTTCCTCCCACATCGAGACGACATGCCATGATAGAACTGGAATACTGTTTCAGAACGCTGTCGTAGAGCTACGACTGTCGTAAATCTATATACAGTATAGCAGGTACGACAGCCATGTAGCGCTACGATAGTTTGGGGAACTAGGCCCAGTACTGGATGTTAAACACAACTAACTCACTTAGATTATATGTTATAGAAACATTCTCAACTGATAGATATCATAGTAGTGAGAATCTTTACTTGTCTGTATGTCTTGATGCTTGGGATACTGCGCCATGTGGGATACTACTTTCCAATCCACTTGCAAGATTTAGCCAATTGTGTTGACACTTTGCTATACGCCAGTATGTTGTTTTGCTTCAGACTCAATTTATGTCACAAGTCCCATTGATATTGTACATGTCAAACATATCTTGATTGTGTTACAGTGAGGGAATTCCCCTGAATGTAGATCTGAGGCCTTATGTAGTTGTTTATTTGTTATGCTTGTTGATCAGTTTGATGGGAGATATTACACAGCATTAACTATACTGCTGTTATCTTTACTGGGGGACAATGCTTCATGGTTTGGAGCCCATTACCAGTCTTACATTATAATGGATAATTGGGACAGATAATTGTAATGGGACAGTATCTCTGTGTTACAACAATAAATATCTAATAGATATACAGATATGATAACAACAAAGTGGAATTTTAACGACTAACAAAATTTATTCAAACTGCTAAATGGCTTATGCCTTGCTTCCTTTGAAATCAAATTCTAAGGATGTGAAGAAGAGAAATCAAATTCTAAGGATGTGATGAAGACATGCCACTAATGATTGGGACCAAGTATATGACTCACAGTTACAATGGTTACATCGTACAATGCTGTGTTGAGAGCGTGAGAATCTGGGATATAATATAGTGGTAACATTATGATGGATAAATGTATGGACGTTTGTGAATGTACTGTACTTTCTTCATGCAGATTACTTTGTTAAACCATATGCCTTAGTAGTGAGTAATATTTCTAAAAATGGAGCAAAATCATGAATATTTTATCTATTTATTGAGACACTATGATTACCTACAGCACATTGTCAAAATAATACAAAAATTTTACGTCCATTTCTATACCGTCCAAAGTTTCTCGTATGAAGACTGTTTATTTGTTAGTTTCATTGTTTTTTGTATATATTGTAAGTGTTATTGTAAGTTCTTATACGTCACACTTCTCTGTCATATGCTGTGTGTATAAGAATTATATTACCCGTTCACCAGAATAGCATATAATCAATATATTTATCCATCTGAGACATTTATGTTGATTTTCCTTACAGTTTCGCACTCTTTTGAATTATACAGTGATAACTTGTTTGTCCTGACTGTACTGTCTGTGCCACAGCAGCCACAAACATGAGTGAGTGAGTGAGTGAGTTTAGTTTTACTCTGCTTTTAGCAATATTCCAGCAATATCACAATGGGGAACACCACAAATGGGCTTCACAGATTGTACCCATGTGGGGAATCGAAACCGGATTGTGCAACGAACAAACACTTTAACAACTAGGTTACCCCACCACCCACAAACGTGACAAAGTTATCGGAGTTGGCTTTGGTGCACTTAAAATTATATCTTTCATTGGTCTAAGCAGTCCATGCTTTAACTACACTATACCCAATATAAGGATATTTCCACCTTTAGTCATGGGCGGTGGGGTAGCCTTGTGGTTAAAGCGTCAATTCGTCACGTTGAAGACCCGGGTTTGATTCCCCACATGGGTACAATATGTGAAGCCCATTTTTGTGTCCCCAGCCTCGATATTGCAGGAATATTGCTGAAAGCAGCGTAAAACTCACTTACTCACTCCACCTTTCCTCAAAAACAAGATATATCCCTGTCAAAAGTGTAGAAGTATATGATAGTTCATGGCAAACTTCTCACTTCATGGAAACATGGTATGTCATGTATTAATGTTGTGGTTTCTGAAAGTTAACGTTCAGACAGGGTCATGACTTACAAGGTTTCACTGTAATTAGAAGCACTACAGAAATATATATGGATGGTGTATTGTCTCTTGTGTTCTTTATAAAGGAGAAGATATTTATCACAGATACTGTCACAGGCCTTTATGGCATGATTTAGTCTTCATGTCCTCCTGGAATGTATATTCATGTATACAATAGCATTGCATGTCTGTCAGCAGGGAAGTATTTTGTTCTACGAAAACTTCCTGGCCATACTACCACTGAAATGCTGAGGTGTACAAATCAAAGAAAGAGTTTTATGTTTCCTGCATGGAACAGAAAATATTTAAATTGTGTCTCAACATAAAGAGACAAAGAAATCTGATTTCTGGTTGAAATTTCCTCAATGATACAATGCTGAAGTAACAGGATTGGAAGTAACTATATGTCGATAAGTCAGGGAGACCTAGTCTGTCATACAGACCCAGAAGCAAATATATCCAAGAAAGTCCACGCAAGTCTGGATTTCCACAGCTTCAGGAATGAAGAAAGTCTCTAGGCTCTTTTATATTGTATTTATAATTTTAATTTAAAAACTTATATTTTCTGTAAAATATTTCAGAGACTAGCTGTTGGTTTAAGGGAGACCCAGCAGATGCAGTGTGCACTGACGTTCGTGTATAGGTCAGTGATCAAAACAAAAGAACATTTTGAAAAAGATGGTACCAGGCCCCTTAATGTATTAAGTTTGTCAAACAGTAGGAGATCACTGCTAAATTAGTCCAAGACTAAGATGTCCTAGACCTGAATCACTTCAGGCTTTCCTTCCATATTACTGTCACAGCGTGACATAACTTGAATACTGTTCAAAGTGGCTTTGACTCACTCACTTAATTTTACAAGTATCAGTAGGGACTGTTAGTATCATATCTTAATTTAGTAGTTTTGATTGTTTCATGAATTCTTTTAACGATGTCCTTTGTACATTAGATGTTACACCATACATATATATATATATATGCATATATTAAACTTTTATCCTGATATTAGTGTTGTTTGTTATGACTCAGTATCGACTCAGTTGACCGAAGATCCAGGGACAAGTATGTCTCTGCACACCATGGTTTATGTGCAGAGGTAAGTTGAAATGCTTTAGGTCCCAAGATTATTGCATTTTTCAGAGGTGATGTGCTTGTACAATGTATATGTGTGTGGAGAAATATATGTTGGAGAAATGTCGTTTTTATAGCGCCAGCTCTCTGTGATATCATGCAGTTTAACATAGATACCCTACTCAGACACAGTACATGTATATGGAAAAAAAGTCCTCGGGAAAAAACGTATCAGAAAAAAAGTCCTAAATTTGCCTAGGAGAAAAAGTCCTCTGGAAAAAAAGTACTCCTTTGAAAAAGGAAGTTTTGAATAAAAGGTGTTTTTTTTAGTTTTTCATAGTTTTTCATAGTGTTTATTGACATTTCATGTATCATCAGGAGAGTGGTTATGGGGTTTTCTCAGATCTGGATTTCCATTTTCAATGTTTGTCAACAGTTGGCCCTGGCAGTTCATACTTTTTCCGGTACTTTTTCACCCAGGACTTTTTCCTTCAATTGTCTCTGAGCTGACCAGTCCCAGTTTCATCCTCTTATTGCTGAATGTTAGGCAGGGTAACAAAAAGTACCATCTATGATTCAGACAGGGATCAACCATTGACCTACCACTTTCTAAGCACACACTAGACCAAGGGGGCAGATATTGATGACTAAAGGGTGTGAGTGAGGGTTAGTTGTACGCTGCACTTAGCAATATTCTGGCTGGCTGTAAATACTCGAGTCTTGAACAGACAATCCATTGATCAACAGCATGAGCATCAATCTACATCGGGATATGATGACCTGTGTGATCTAAGTCAGCGAGTCTGACCACCCAATTTTGTTAGTTGCCACTTACCACAAGCATGGTTTGATTTTGATTTAAACATATTTTATTCAGTGAAGAAAGGGATGAGGAACAAGTAATCAAACTTAGGTAGCCATCTCCCGAAAGATGCATGGGTTACTGAAGATCAATTCTAACCTGAATCTTCACTGGTTGTTGACTGAAGAGAATTTTTTGGCAACAGTTAAACACATGTGACAGGGTACAGGTTCAAGAGTTCAATGGTCATTTAATAAACTTTCAGGGCAAAAGGGGGGTGCACACCCCTGCAATTTTGATAAGTAAATAACTTTCAATGTTCTTGTTTTTTTGTTCAAGCCCTCTTTTTGTTAGCCAACAGGTTTTACAAAAATATCTGCAAACCCAGAGTGAGTGAGTGAGTGATTGAGTCTCAAATATAATATTCCAGGTCAAGCAGTGTCTCCTTGGAATCAAGTCTGGCCCAAGCAAACCAGTGACTGCTACTGTGCACAATGATCCCAGTAATAATTCCAACAAGCTTTCAAAAGGTTTTGTGGAGGACATTTCCAAACTTAAAGCATCAATGACAAAAAATGAGGTATGATGCAATTGGCTACATTCCTTTTCTACAGGTGAACAGTTGACTAGCATTTAATTGTGTTTATGGTGGGTGTAGCTGATTGGGCAGGGTACTGTCAACTTTTAGAGAATACCCTTGTCATCATCACCCATGAAGATACAGGTTAGAATTGGTCTTCAGTAACCCAAGCTTGTCATAAGAGGTGACTAAACTTGCTGACCTGGTCGACACATGTCATGGCATCCCAACTGCTTTGATCGATGCTCATGCAGTTGATCTCTTGATTGTCTGGTCCAGACTCAGATGCTGCCATATAGCTGGAATATTGCTGAGTGCAGCTTAAAACTAAACTAGCTCCTCACTCACTCACTCACTCACTAAAGCCGGGTTTGATTCCCCACATGGGTACAGTGTGTGAAGCCCATTTCTGGTGTTCCCCCACTGTGATATTGCTGTAATACTGCTAAAAGCGGTGTAAAACCCAACCCACTCACTCACTCACTCACTCACCTGTGTCATCACTATTTGAAAGTGATTAATAAAGACATGACCAGGATCAACCCATTTTTATAGGAGGGATGATGGGTGGTCAGGCTTGGTTTACCTAGCTGGCTGCATGCCATTGTATCCCATTGTAGATGGATGTTCATGACGTCAGTCACTGGCTTGTCTGATATGGAGTAGAATATTTACATTGCATCATGCATCTGAAATACTGTTGAGTGAAGAGTTAAACGATACGGGAAAAAAGCATAAGTTAACAAATTGGCCAGATTCCATCATTTTGAATATTACAAGAAATTCTGATTCATATGCAGAAAGAACCAGGTTAGCCTAAAGTGAAGTCCAACATTTCAAATAGCGTTTTCTCTGTAAACTTCACATGACATTTTGCATTTATTTTAGACACTTTGTCCTGAAAAGAGTGAGTGAGCAGGTTTTATGCCGCTTTTAGCAATAATCCGGCAGTATAACGGCAGGGGACACCAGAAATGGGCTTCACACATTGTACCCATGTAGGGAATCGAACCCTGGTCTTCGCGATGACGAGCCTTTAATCACAAGGCTATGCCTACCGCCGTGATACTATGGGAATAGGTGTTCGGGGAAAAAACTCTTCCAAAAAAGTACCGGTAAAAACGTACTAGGACAAGGACTTTTTTTCCTATAATCTGGGAATATTGCTAAAAGCGGCGAAAACTAAACTCACTCAATTAATACTAACAGACAGGCCTTATACTGGTAACTGATATTAACAGAGTTGTGTTTTATACCAAGTTCCTTGGTTCGTTCTAATTTGATATTATATTTTTCCTTCAGAACCATCTACATGTAGGAAAATGATTAGTTATGCTTATAATTTAACAATATTCATTCGGTCTTAGCACGCACATCTAAAAGAAACATGATTTAATGTGTAAATGGAGTAGGACGACTTAAGTATGGCCTATTCCTGCTTCTCATAAGTATTTATTATAATCGGTTATAGCAATGTAAAATGGCTTCCGTCATTCCAAGAACTTTAAATACCTTGAACATTGCGTCATTTTGGCGTTATCGGCTATTTGAAAGGCAGGAACAAGTTATAAATGATTCGGAAAAATAAAAATCAGAGTCAAAATACAATGAAAATATGGTTCTTGACGTCACGAGATGACAGATACATCATATGTCACAAGACACATGAAATATTCTATTTATCATATGCTTCCAATTTTGTTTAATCCAATTTATACACATCATGATCCGAGAAAAATCAGTTCACGAAATCCATTTTTTTTCAGCTGTAAACTAATGACTGTTCACTTCTTTGTTCAGTATTATAAATAAAACAACAATACATGTCAGTTGCTAGCTCTTTGTATATATATTGCCATTGTTTGAATATTATCAGCACTTTGGGTTTCAACGTATAAACGTATAAACGTTGAAATGCATTAAAACACAAACATGGCGCGCCGAGAGAAAGAGAAGAGCGCGACTGAGACACCCAAACCTCACCAACAACTATTAAATTTTACAGGGTTAAACGAGGCGCAGACTCGGTGATGAACTCACTCCCAGTCACACTCACTCTGTGCAGGAGCACTTCATGACTCGGCGTTCAGCTGATTGATGCAGGTTGGGCATATCATGCCCGATGCCCATCCTGGCTGATCAATTGCAGACAGACAGACAGACAGATATTTTATTTCAGTCTCACCTCACATAAAATACATATAAAAATATATTTATAAAATATAGCATATAAGTGAGCCACCCTTTAAGGGTTATGAGAGACTAATGTATTAATACATTATAAATACTAAATAATAAATAATTATATAGGTACATACAGTATAAAATCTATCCGTATAAAATATGTTTTCTTCTTTGCAAGATATAAAAGCAGGTTTTGGCACTGAAATATACATGGTGTTTAAAAAGTAAAACTAATTTATCATCATCACAAAGATCTAAGAAGTTGGGATAGCTAAAACAGACATTTTCATATAAACTTTCACGCAAATCATCATACATAGGGCAATACAACAGAACGTGTCTTTCATCCTCAACACTCTCACTGCACTGAAAACATACCCTCTCATTCACATTCACATTTGTATATCTGCCGGTTTCCAAATGCAGAGGAGCAGTACCTGATCTGAATTTGGAGAAGGCAGAGCGGTAAGAACGGGGCATACTCATAATCATTTGGTGAAATGTATGTGTTTACATTGCCATTTAGCGTGCGGTGTAGCAAGGTACTGGACAGAAAGCTTTGTATTCACTGGACATTGGCAGCTCTGGTCAGTCATTCGATAAACAATCCGAAAACAGCGAAACTGGACAATTCAGACGGATATCACAGTTTTGTGTGCTCAAGTATTTCCCAGAGAGCCTATATGCAGGCACATGAGTATAATCACGCCATGGCTACCACTGAGCTAAAAACATGGTGTGTTTTTTTAAATAACGCACAACACTTTATACACAAGTTTATTACATGTATCTCTCAGATTTAGGACTGTATTTGTTCCATGCTCGTCTCTGTTAAACAATGCCTAAAGTACAAATCGCTTGTTGCAAAACGTTCATCTCAGACATAAACGTTTGAAATTACAACCGCTGCAATACAACGGATACTTAGACTGGATCCTCTGTGACAGTGTGTCTGTGGTTAAATCATTTAACCATTTTACTGCTATGAATGTTATTTTATTTGAGTATTAATGCCAATGTGCAATGCACTTGAAACATCGGTGTGGCGATTTACGCAGTTGGAATTACATACATCCACCCGATCCCGTTACTCGCCTCCTACGACAAATGGAATTTTTAACACACGATCCCAAGAAATGTGATGACCATAATTACAAATGTAACAATATCTCACTGCTATAGTGTGATACTGCAATATCACACTATATACGAGCCTGTTCGCATGTACGGACTGGTCGGCTCGGAGTGTATAATGTGTGAGTGATTCATGCTTCACTGCGGCATGGTATCTCAGTGAGCTAGCTCTATAAAACCAGCTTAAGTTTAGAACAGTATTCCAGTCATATTGAAATATCATGGCGTCGCCTGTTCGCATGTACGGATGTGTGTGTAAGTTTGTGAGTGAGTTCAGTTGAATTTTTTTTTATCAATATTTCCGTTTTATAGGTTCGTTTGTTGTTCGTTCGTTCGTTCGTCGCACTCAGCAATATTCCAGCTACATGGCAGTGGTCTGTACATAATCGAGTCTTGACCAGACATTCCATTGATCAACAGCATGAGCATCGTTCTACGCAACTGGGATACGATGACATGTGTCCACCAAGTCAGCGAGCCTGCGCCCGATCCTGTTTGTTGCCTCTTACGACAAGCATGGGTTGCTGAAGATCACTTCTATGCCAGATCTTTACTTGTCAGTCTATGAGGAAAGCCTTTGTGGTGCCTTTACCACTTTAATGAAACCCATGAATAAAGGAATGATGCGCGTTAATCTGGAAACATAAACTGGGCAAACCATATATTAGCAACAAAGGTCACAGAATTGAGCAACTGCTGATTGGCGTGGTCGGTCCTATACCGAGCCTCGTTGTGAAGTTTTTTAGCGGGTTGCGTGATAAAGGCGTATTAGCCTGTGTTTGCGAAATAACGTCATATCAACACATCGTCGTGAATAACTAAGATAACGTCATAGTTAATGACGTCACAACCAGTTTATGTGACGCCATTTCAACAAATGTTATAAGTCAGTGGATGTCAGGGAACCCAGATTGTTTTACATTGTATCTGAAAAACAGACTAGCAAATACAATTTGTATTGAAATCTTCTGGTCAAATGTGAATACCTCTTGTCAAATGTATTTATCTTCAAATAAGCATTTCCATACAATTTAAAATTCAAAACTTCTTCCGGTTGGTGTGTAAATATTGTCTCAGACTGGAAATATAATGCATTACGAAAAATCGAAGTCAACGGAGACAATGTCCACAAACAGGTTGTCTGTCGATATATCTATCCATAGCGTTTTGAGAGGCTGCTAGCGTTACCATATGTGCCTTAATTTCACAGTGATAGGTGGTTTAACTTTGAAATGCAAGTATTAGGAAAGGCAAGTATCATGTATAAAATCTTCTTTGTTCTCTCTCTCTCTCTCTCTCTCTCTCTCACACACACACATGAATAACGTATAGGTATGGTCAGATACTTAATGGAAACACAACGTGATATTGACTATATTGTAGACAATAAATCCCTCAATACAGTTTGACAAATACATAAACATACATTTAATTATATCTGTACATGTATTATTTATTGATTCGGTGTGAAGTCTGTGTACTCGAATGTGGGCGGAGTAGCTGTGTCAAGGGAATAATGCATGTGGCTTATAAACCACACCTACGCACGAGAGCGGGTACTCATTCGCATACATTCTGTGTAATGTTGACGTGGTACAACATAACAGCCTGTGTTGACAGCCAACACCATAGCACTGACTTTGTGACGTGGTTGGGCCTGAACGAATGTATGCAAAACACACACACCAAGTGCCGCCATGTTTTTACCCATGCATGTGTGTGTCGTTATGTTTTAAAACCAACAAATGGAACCTCATGCGTGTGTGTGCGCGTGTGTGTGTGCGTGCAAATACAAGAAGAGGCCACCTGTTAATTTCGAATTTTACCTAAAATAGCAATACATATACCCCCTAAATTACAGCAGCCATGACTGTGTTTTGAGCAGCTGCTGGCGTTACCATATGTGCCTAAATTTCACAGTGACAGGTATAACTTTCCGGTGCATCTATTCCGAAACACAAGTATTGTCTATAAAATCTTCTTTGCGCTCTCTCTCTTCTCTCTCCTCTCACTCTCTCTCTCTCACTCTCTCTCTCACCTCTCACTCTCTCTCTCTCTCTCTCTCTCTCTCTCTCTCTCACCCCTCTCTCTCTCTCTCTCTGTTGCATCATACAGATATTCCTACATCTTTATTTTTCCCTGCTGGATCGGCCTCGCGCCAGTCACATCGGAACAGGATAAAGTCCCCATGAACTCTAAATCTACAATATAATATATCTCTCGTCGTTGTTTGAACTATGTATATGAACAATGTGCTCAAACATAACCGCTGTCGCACGTCGCTCTGTTCTCATCCGTGACCACACGGCACAGCTGCTGAAGTACGAAAGTACACCTTCGAACAAGTTGTATGTTGTCCGCACCACGCCTATTTCATGTATAAACCGTTTCATAATTTGTAGTTTACAGTTATGTGGCACAGTGTTCTAAATATAGATTGATGGCGTGTAATAAAAAATATACAACATTAATAGATGGGGGTGGATAGCGAGATAGTGATGCATAATTGTTGATGCCAATGAGCGGTATACGGGCATGATTTAAACAACCGACAATATAAACAAAGCAGAAATCAGTCGTGCGGATTATTTTTCGTCATCATCTGTCATGAAACATTGTCTCTTAAAATAGAATATGATACTATCTTTAACGTTATTATTGATTGTGAAAATATGTATTTGAATACAACAATACGATAATAAGTGTCAGAAGGTGTTCTGTGAGGATTTTTTGTCTGTCGCTTTTATTCAATGAGCATCTCACATGCTTATAAAGGTGTAAATGGGGAAACAAGCTATAACCAGTACTTCCTCGCTATAGTGCGTTTAAGTCAATACCAGTCACCAAACCAGATAGAACACATTTATTTTAAATAACCTATATAGACGTTAAGAAAAACTTGTTTGACACTATATTATTCAACGATGCATAGAATCAATACCGTAAGTTTGCGTTATAACGGGGAATTTGTTGGCGGGAAGTAGGTCGTGTTTCGTCAGCACACATTCAGAGAGAGCTGGCGCCATAAATAAACACACATCTAAACCATATTCATGACAACATGTTAAACAGTTTCAAGCAAAATGCTGTTCAACTTTTCAACATGGTATAAGCAGGTAGCTTTCATAAACTTGGGTACAACGTATGTCGGAAAACACAAAGGGCCTCGCATCGCTGTTAGCAATAGAGACCCGATAAGATCTGTACTTATCTTGCTTACACCAGTATAAGGTTGACGACACGCTGGGTGGAGATATAATAAGGAATGATCCGACTCAGTGTCAACTGTTTTTGTGTAAATACTGCTGAAAATAGCAATATTTGTTATTGGTCAGCTTACTGACCATGAGTTATCGGTGACAAGGAAAGTAGGCACTTCTGTTGTTGGTATATGTACGGACCTAAAAACAGATTGTTTAGGTCCGTGGCTTAAACACACACAATGCATATTTCGTTGTATATTTCGTTAACAACACATGCTTTAAGTTGTATATTTGAAATACATAAACATCTGCGTATTTCGGTTAAGAAGTTAAGGGGTGAGTAATGGCATATGAAAGTACATTTTTGTCTCCTTTTCTTTAGAAAACTAGAGTAGTTTGCATATGCAGACCCAGAGATGTGTTGTAGTGTGTGATAGATGCGATAGAAATACTATTAAAATACTAAACTATGGTGAAGACGAACAAGATGGTAGAGGAGGGGGTAGTAGAGGAAGAAGACGTACAGGAAGAAGATACTACATACACGGAGAAGTAAACATGAGAAGTATAGAATTTATAAGGAAGAGACGTAGAGGAAGGAGAAGAGGTGTAGGGAGATGTAGATGGATTAGTTTGGGTAAAGGAAGGAGGAGTATAGGAAGAATGAGGAGAAGAAGCAGAGGAACGAGGGGGAAATGAGGGGAGAAGCGACAGAGGGGATGTAGAGGAATGAGGGGAGAGGAGGTAAAGAAAGAAAGAGGGAGGAAGAATGAGAAATTGAGGGAGGATTAGTGTAGCCAGAATACGCACAGGGAGAAGATATTAGAGAAATTAGAGGAAGGAGAAGTAGCAGATGAAGGATGAGACGTAGAGGAGTGGGGAAAGAGGGACAAAAAGTACAGGAGAAGAGTGAAGAAGAAGAGGTGTTGGGAGGATAGTAGATAAAGAGTAGGGGTAGAGAGGGGGGTGAAAATGAGAAGACATTAGAGAGAGGGAGAGGAAGAATTAGAGGGGAGCAGGGGAAGGGGGAGAAGTAAAGGAAGAAAGATGGGATGAAGAAGTGTTATTGCTGTATGATGATGCATTTTTCATATTTGGAGTGAGTGAGTATAGTTTTATGCCGTTTTTAAGCATATTCCAGCAATATCACGGCGGGGGACACCAGAAATGGGCTTCACACATTGTACCCATGCGGATAATCGAACCCGCGTCTTCGGCGTGACGAGCCAACGCTTTAACCACAAGGCTACCTCACCGCCCTTCATATCTTGAATGCTTATTATTAAGTGATACGTTATGTTAACGCTTGTGTGGCCAGTGTTCAGTATCACAGAATATTTGTTTTAATGATGTCCAGGGAGTTATATGTCAATATATCCTGTGGGAGTATTTCAGGATAGACATACATCATGATCATAATATTTTATTCATCACGCGATGTAGGCTACAGACCCGTTCTGCATTACAGAGTGTACAGTGAAAGAATTTTAATGTACAATGTTTCTGTAATGTACACAGGGCGTAAAGATAGCTAACTTTTAAACAGTAGATAATCAGCTGAGGCCATCGGTACATGGAACTCATAGCTTATATAAAACATATCTAAGGGTAACAAATGCAATTTATGTGCAATGAACTTAACATCTCACTTGGTGAAAGATACTTCAAATTATAAAAATTAACCATGATGCTTATTTTTTTATATTTTTTATTCAAAACGTTTATTTTAAAACTTCAAAAATCCTAGTACGAAATTTCTTTACAGTTTTATGGTTACTATAGTGACTTAGGCGGTTATAAAAAAAAATTCAAACTGTGAACAAATTTATAGCTGTCTGCGTTTATTTTGTGTGTGGGTTGATACTGGTGGGTTGAAGCCTATTCTGATGAGAAAGGGTCAATTAGTTTTGATCTTATTGTAAACCTTTTTTTCGAGACTTCCTTCAACACGACACGTGAAGACATAACATCGATTTTAGGTGTCGCTATCTGAATCACGCTGTGCCGAGTTTCATGAAAAAAAAAAAGAATCAACCCGAATAAGTCACGGATCACGCTTGCTGTAAATTACACGATATATCTGAGAATGAAAAGTTATCAAAGGAGTACACTGCACAGATATAACTGCTGTCATATTGCGGATATATCGAGTCATTGTTTGGTGCAGGACAACAAGCATGTAAACAAAGCCCAATAAAACTTACGGAATCAAAATGTCGACCATATGTAAACATGGCGATCGCTGGATGCATGCTCCTATTCCTTGTGGAACTCAGGGGCTTCGGTGCGTTATTTACGCTATGGGTAATGTTAATATCGAACCAATAAAATGTTCTGACCTTGTATTGTTTGAAATCATTGGGGATTTAATGTATAATGCTGAAGACGAATAGAATTTCCGCTTGTAAGGGAGGTAATCGCAATGTACGTAATGAATATTGATAACAGCTGCAGCTCAAGTAATCGCACACCTACTTCCAACACCGTGCGCTAGCAGACAAAGTAATTTATCGTCGTGAAATTGCAGTTGTTATGCAGTGTCAGCAATCTTACATAAACAATATACATGAAAGAAACATAGGTCCTCATGGAAATATTAACGTTATCATAAAAATATATTTTGATTAATTTTACAGTAGCTTCGTACATGAAAGTTCTGATTTGAACACGATAGCGCACAGATTAGCATAACCGAATTTATTCAGTATATCACACCAATAACGTATATAAGATTTATGCCTTTGATTACACGAAACTGAATATTTTCCGGAGTTGTATGAGGAATGAACTGTTTATTTGTAACTCCTCGTTAGCTGTAGCCATTGAGCCAATATATACATTTCATGGAAAATCTTAACTTATCAGTAATAATTTATTATATCAACATTACATTATTCATTGATAACTCTTGAACCTCTGACACAATTCTATCTATATCAATTCTATCTATGTCTTTATCTATAGCCCTCTTGTTATGTGTAACATTATTCTGGCCCAGCTATTAATTCCATTTGCTGAATATGAATATCAATGACCTACTATATTCAATTTGTAACTGTCAGGCTAAATTTAACTGGTTTAGAATGTACACACCAGTCTTCTTACGAGGATTCCGTTCTATTAGATGGCAGACAACATTCGGTTCTTCTTTATTCCCAAAACACGATAAAACGTTTAAATTTCAGTACCGACATAATCGTCAGTCCATGTAACTGTGCCATTTTCAGAACATTAAAGCAATATTGTTTGGATATTTCGTTGATCAGCAAACATATGTTACACTTGTCAACTGCATAAAAGGTAAAAAACTTAACAAGAAATAACGAGGGGAAGAATACATTCTTTTTTATAGGACATAACACAGGGACTGAAACAAAAGACTCCAACTACGTGGTGTCAGAATCGGGATAAATCGTTTATGCGTCATGTACAGAAATACCCTGAATGTATTCTATACATATGGAGCAAAACGTATTTATAGATGCGAGTTGCTGGAATATTTGTTGCAAAGGAGTCCGTGTTATTAAAGGTAGTTACCACACTTTGCTTCTATAATTGTCACAAAATAATTCACACTTCTGGAGAAAATAAAAGCACAGCTTTAAAAGAGAATAATAAAACAGTGGAAATTCATGCTGATAAAGCGAATTTAGACACTCAAGCACAATTAAAACCGCACCAGATACAATTGAACAAAATCCAGTTCAAATAAATAAAACCAAAAAAATCCGAAACAACAACCCAATAACACGTACAAAAAAAATAATATACAAACACATGCATGTATTGTATTCTGATTTGTCAGTGTAACAAAGGTAATTGCGGTTCACAGCCGAGCTGGAAAAATAGCAGTATGCTTTATATTGTGCTGTGCATGGGTGAACTAGTTTTATTCATCAGATACATGACATTTGTACCCTGGGCATTTTCCAGGGTTAGAGGTATACGTCAAAATACTTTCTTTTGATGACTGCAGCCATTTCTCCCTACCAGCAACAAATTTGGAGTTACTTCCCTTGAACCAGGTGTCCTCTATGTCGGAGGAATATTTCAATCGATTCGGTGAAAAATCCTAAACACAGATGAAAATGGACCCATATATGCAAAGTGTCGATGGTATAACATGATTAACACGTTTTGTGAAGTATCAATATCATTAAACGGCTAATCACACCATGGATCTGTCATTATACACCCACAACAATATGAACACTTTTCGTCAGGGAACTACTTTGCCTCGCGGAAGGTAACGCGTCTGCACAGCTATAAAAGCACTAAGCATTCTTCAACATTATCAGTCAGCAAGCCGCTGGCAGTGAGGTTTGTCAGTTTAGAATGCTACAGTTGCCAACTTCATTTTACCGTATTGTATTTGTCAAAATAGTTTTCGAAGTCGATTCAAGTGCGTATGATGGAAGTGGAATTTTCAACGGTTGATGTTGAATCTAAGAAGATTCGTTGCGAAAATTCTACTGTTGTCACGATGTCGAAAGACGATGAAGATGTGCTGAGCGGTACATCGGATGGCGATGTTGAAAATAAACAGCCAGAGGGAGGGAGCGAATCTGACAACCAACAAAACTCGTTAGGTCAGAGGAAGAAACCGAGGAGAAGGGGGAGGCATAAAGGCGGTAGACATCATCGGAAGTGGAAACCTTATAACAAGCTGACATGGTCTGAACGAAAAGAATTAGAAGAGCGCGAGACCATTCGGGCGACGATGAAACGCGAAGAAGCGTTCGCGTCAGGACATCCCGTTGCTCCGTACAACACCACACAGTTCCTTATTGACGATCATATCCAAAGTGAAGTGTCCCTTGATTTGACTGGAAAAGAAAATGATGTCAATTGCGTTGGATCTGGTCGGAATGGAAAGGATGGTTCTTTTGGTAGTGGTGAAAGTTCCGAGGAGATGTGTGGCAGTGGTGACGAAGATGACATGTTCCTTGCTAAAGAATTCTCAGAGACTTATGACAACATACACGCCGAACGATTGCAGATGATGTCAAAAGAAGAACTTATCAAGGACTATCTTGACATGGAGAGGAAAGTTGAGAGGTTAGAACGTTTAGCTAAAGACATTGATCAACATAACCCAAAAGGCGTCACTCGAGATGGGTCGACAGGGGATAGGGACAGTTCTGATGGCCAGTCACTGAGCAGCAGTGGAGAAGAGCCAATCGATGTCGTCAGTGTCAAAAAGATAGAAGAAGAAATAAAGAACCTGAAAGATGAGAACAACCATCTGAAAGCTGAAATTGGAAGACTGAAGAAGATATAAGCCTACTAAGTAGGGATGTGTTCTGTGTTTGGTCAGTTATGTTTACATCAGTCATGAAATCTACACCACTGGCATTGAACAGGTGACCGAATTCAGCACCTTGGGACTGGCTCATTATTACCAGAGGGGTAGCAGGTAGTAATTGCCAAACCATGCCTGTCAACGGTAAACTTTATTGTTGCATTTACCAGTCCCTCATACCATCAGGTTTATTTTGTATAACATAATATGTGTATAATTTACTTGTTTGATAAGTCCTTACAAACTACTGCCAGTTGTAGTTTTGTCCTTAAAGAGACATATTCGAACTGTTGTTAAACTGACCAAAGCTCCGATTGTGTGCTCTTGCGTTCATGTCAAATGGGCCGAAAATGCAGACTCTCCGATACAGAATGTACAAGTGTTCTATACGATTGACACTGAATGCGAGATTGCGTCCGACGTGATGTATATGAACCGTTCTTCTTGTCCGATGACTATTGATTGACATCTCGAATTTGCGAAGCAGTGAAACGGTTGTCAGATATAAGCTTTTAACCTGTTAAGTAACGAAAAGGGAAAGAAGTGATTGTGCAAATGTGCAGCAAATGTAATTAAAACATTGTATCAGCATGTCTTGCTTCATGCGCTTTGTGCGCCCATTTAAAATTCATTTCATAATGATCATCCATATTAGGGCATTTTTTCAAGAATTTCTAGAATAAAATGATTAACAGCGGTCTCTATTTGTTGAAATGATATATTCATATTTTTATACAATTTTTATTTCAACGTTTGTGGATCATTTTGCCACAGTCTTTCCTTTTTCTACAAAATTTGGAGAAAAAAAATACAAAAAAATGTTTTATCTTGTGAAGCCCAGTGCTTATTCCTGTTTTAAGACAAAATGTTATGACGAATAAAATCATTGAAATACCGAATAACAAAGACGTTTGTGATTTTCACAACTGTCCGACAACAAATTTTATTTGTGAAGTGTTCGGAATGGTCAACATGTTATTCAACAGTATAAGGAAAAGATCAGCATAATTAAATAATGTCTTTTCCATTATTTCAAATAAGTTCGTTCTGAATGTTGTGAATTTGCAGGCCATGTTCGAACACTAGTTAAGAATATATCCTATAATCACTGTGTTGTCATCAAGTAATTATTGTGTGTAAATAGTATGTTATTTATCAGCAAGCACACCATATTACTGCTTGTCTATGATACCGAAATGTACTGGTTCCAGAGATCGTGCCTCGATGAAGGTCGCTCACCGTGGTGAAGGTCGCTCACTGTTTTAGGTCATAGTGTACATCTAACCGAAGATGTTAAAACATTTTATAGTTGATCCAAGTTTGCGTTTCTTAAATGCAATAGATTGCATTATCTTCGTCTGAATATTAGATAATTGGTTGTCTGTTTGGGAAAGAAACAAGTACGAACAGAATAAATTACTCCAATAAATTGTAAGTTATTGTAATTATTCATGATTAAATTGGGGAATGTTTCATGATATTGTAATGACTAGTCCCAGATGGAGATTTCAGTTAGAAATGGCCCTAATAGAATTATGTTCATTTGGAGTGACTTAAAATAGAATGGTTTGTTGCTGAAACCATTAGATTGTCTATATTTGCTTTTTAACAGGCAGTCATTGTATTACTGTAATGTTGAATGAAGTGTCAAATGACATTCAATTATAACATATTATATTTGGGATTACACTTTCTTAGTAAAGTACAGATTCTAGTACTTTCGTACAACCGGGATTCAAACCCACACCCTCAGAGTCAGGCACCTAATCACCAGCACACAAAGTCAGCCGCCTAACCCACTCAGCCACCGCAGCTTCCACACAAAAATGAAAGTCGGACAACTGGTAGTCTAGGCTGCAGACTTTGTGTACCCCTCTGATAAGGGTAAATTGGCATGGCTCCCACAGCCGAAAGCTATGAATGGGAATTTCTAAATGGCATTGTGTATTCATAGACATTCAACTAGTGATTCTGATGTTTGTTTCAAATAAAGCCACTTTGATATTAGTCCCAATTTTGAAACAGCTGATCTAGTAAGCCATACATACTGACAAGAAGTTGGTATGCCAAGGTTTCACTTTGATGAAATAGGTGCATGATTTGTCGTCTGTTTCTGCAGCTAACCTTGACTTGACCTTCAAAGATTTTAGGCATGTTTTGTTTGACCTTTACATGTGAAGGTTATCCTGTGATGTGAGCATTCATTTGTTTCTCCTTATGGTCTGTCTTGTAAGATTTTGCTCTAAAGTGGGCGCTCGTCTGTTTTGAAGAGGTCATGTAACATGCGGCGAGACTAAACAATAATTGGGTTCTCTAAATTGGTTAACATTTTTGGCTTTGAATGTAAGTGAACTCTTTTGAATTCCTTTGAGATGTTTTGGGGTGAAGTGGTTCTGGAAATAGATGTCAGGGTTGGACTAAACCTTGCATAATCAACTACTAAGTGTTTATAGTTATGTTTGTTAATGCACAAAAAATAAAGAAAAAAAATGTAGCTGTTAATTTTTTTTTGCAAAATGCATTTGCAAATTTCACATCTTTAAAGGTTGACTAGTATGTTAGGAACATAAATTTCCTTGAGTCTTCTAGATAAATTCAATCCTGACTTGGAACGAGCTTGTAGTGCTTATGACATGTAACAGACAAAACCAGCCTTGTGAAAAATATTGTTAATGCAAAACAAATGTTCCAAAATTGTGTTTGATTATGAGAAAACATGATTGATTGCTTGGTTGTTTAGTCATTGAGACCAATCTTCGATTATTTCAATTAATCGGACCACCACTAGTGTATACCCCTGTATATTGAACCATAGTCTGTCATTCAGACCCTGAAACAGATATACCCAATACACCCCATGCAAGTCTAGAATATGGGGCAAATCCAGATTAATGCAGTTTTATTAAAGAAAGACAGAAGACTTCTTTTATGTTATTTTATGAAGAGAATTTAGGAGCCATTTTTCTGTAAAATATGGTTATATAAGAGTTGTTAGTCCAGTAAAAGCATAATTAAGGTTCAAAGGCTCATCCCCCGAATGTTTAATGTAAGTTAATTTGTTTTAACTCACTAGTCCCAAATCTCAGACATGTTCAAAGTTAGACAGGGAGACAGATGGATCACATTAAATTTATTTTAATAATAAATGGACTGAAAATTTCCAACTATAGTCCTTTCATTTACATGGAAGGTAAACATCTAGAATGAAATTACCAAATGGCTTTGGGGTTTTTTATGGGAAAATTTAGGCAAAGTGTACCCGTTAGTTGAGTATGATGAATGACAGATGGACTTCTAACTAGGCAAGCTTCCTCACCCTTTTTCAAGTAACTTGGCGGGTGGTAGGGTAGCCTAGTGGTTAAAGCGTCCGCTCATCATGCCGAAAACCCGGGTTCGATTCCCCACAGTAAAATTGCTGGAATATTGCTAAAAGCGGTGTATAAATATACTCACCCAGGTAACTTGACCAACTTCACATTTCACATGGGACTGGTGCTAATTATCACTCCTGTATAATGCTACCTGCATACGAAATTTTTACTTACACTTTTTCCAGGATAGGTTTTTGGTCATACAGTATGTCTCAAAAGTTGAATGACTTTGAAGTAAAGTCTGGTAGGATTAAAGACTGGGAGTCTATTCCCTCTACAGGAAACCATTGAAAATTATCATTACTTTCTGTACTTCCTGGTATTGTAGCTGTTGTTTCATGTTTAGAGGAAGCAACTGACCATTTGTTGCCAAGGAGAGATAATTTTGTGAATGGCACAGAGCATTGTCGATTTTCTGGATCTCGTTTTGTGTTATTTAGCTGAAGAAATGTCACTCATTACCGGGACGAGGTGTGATAAGAACCATTTATGGTCTGCAGGATATGCATCATTTACGAAATGAGTACAGCTATTACAATTCATGAAAGTTTTCAGATCGGTACATATGAATGAGATTTAAGCTTCGGTCATATTAGCAGTAAACTGGGGCTCCTCTTAAAATAACAAGCATGGCAAAACTGCATCCAAAAGGCTGATTTCTAAGGTTTTCTATTTGTGTGATGTTTAACAAAGGTCGAGGTCATCTTTTAGGTTGTTGTGACATATAACATATTGTTAGCACCAGTTACTACTTTAGGACAGCAGTATGTTGAAGTTTGGGCAGCTAAGAATTGGGTTCGAAGGGGTGTTTTTGGATTAGAATGCATGGAAGTACCATAACTACTATATGCTTTGAAGAAATGAGGATGAAAGTGTTCCCTGTGTGTCAAACCTTAGAACTTCAGAAAAGTGATGATACAGCAAAAAGTCGTACTGATGATACAGTAGAACTGATTACTGATGACACTGTGATTACTACTGATAATACAGTAAACTGAATATTGATGACACAGTGAAACTGATTACTGATGACAGTGAAAATGTTACTTATGATAAAGTGAAACTGATGACAGTGAAACTGATTACCGATACAGTGAAACCGATTACTGATAAAGTGAAAATGATGACTGATAAAGTGAAAATGATGACTGATAAAGTGAAAATGATTAGTGATGAGTGATGAGTGAAACTGATAGTGAAACCGATTACTGATGACAGTGAAACTGATTACTGATACAGTGAACTGATTACTGATACAGTGAACTGATTACTGATACAGTGATACTTATTATAAAGTGAAACCTATTATTGGTAATGTCAGTGAAACTGATAGCTGATGATACATTGAAAATGCTGCTTATTATATAGTGAAACTGATTATTGAGGACAGTGAAACTGACTGATAAAGTGAAGCTGATTACTGATACAGTGAAATGGATTAGTGATAAAGTGAAACTGATGACAGTGAAACTGATTACTGATACAGTGAAACTGATGACGGTGAAACCGATTACTGATGACAGTGAAACTGATTACTGATACAGTGAAACTTGCTTATTATAAAGTGAAACCTATTATTGGTAATGTCAGTGAAACTGATAGCTGATGATACATTGAAACTGTTGCTTATTATATAGTGAAACTGATTACTGAGGACAGTGGAACTGATTATTGATTTGGTGAAACTAATGATTGCTGACACCACAAAACTACTTTGATACATTACTGGTGATAGTGTTCCTCTGTTGACCGAACAACAGGTTAACCCAGAAATTTAAATATGTTACATTTAACCATGATGCAAATGGCACAATGCATTCACAGAAGTGTGTATAAGTTAACAGATGTATCGTAAATTGACTAGGTGGACAGATCAATAACAATTACTGCCAAGTAATCACAGTACACAGCAGGGTTACAGTACAATTATTACAGCAGTATGAAACACAACAGCAGGGGCAATAGCTCTATAGTTGGTGCAAATACTATTTAGCAAGCATCAACAGTGGTCAAATAGGCTTGTGATGGATATTCAGGTTGAAAAAATGATCTTTACAGGAGGGGTGGTTTGGATGTTATGTGAGATTACTAGTTCTTACCAACAAAATGCCTCATCAGAGTTACTTACCATTTAGTACATCCCAGCATCAGGCAAAGATGCAGCAATCCACATGTCTGTCCATCCATCTCCCTGATTTCAAACTGACTAGAAGATGGTGGGGTAGCCTAGTGGATAAAGTGTTCGCTCATCACACTGAAGGCATGGGTTTGATTCCCCACATGGCTACAATGTGTGAAGCCCATTTCTGGTGTCCTTGCCATGATGTAATATTGCAAAAAGCGGCGTAAAACCATACTCACTCACTCACCCTGACATGGCCTAATAAAGGTACACATCCAAACTGAAGTACAGTAATGGCCAAACCAAAAGTACACTGATAGTCACAAGTGAGTTCCCACCATGTCGAATGATCAGGAATAAGCACTGGTTTCCATGAATTGTTATATGTACAGCCAAATATTTCCTTGTTACCACTTTGTTACTGTTTACATTTTCAATAAAATGGCATATGTTTTTGTGTGTTCTGTTTTCTTTATTCATCAGACTGTACACATCTGTACATGGTAGGCTTCTGTACATGGTGCGAACATCTGGGTTAGAATTGGTCTTCAGCAACCCATGCCTGTTGTAAGAGGATTGGGTGGTCAGGTTCACTGACTTGGTTACCGCATCCCAGTTGTGTAGATCGATGCTCATGCTTTTGATCACAGGATTGTCTGGTCCAGATTCGATTGTTTACAGACTGCCGCCATATAGCTGGAAGTGCGACGTTTAATGCCAAACAAACGCATGAACAGTGTATAACGCAGGAACGTTCATTGAGGTATTTCTCAGTGGTATGGTGTTGAGGGAAGCCCTAACAAACAATTAATGGCTATGTTTTAGGTTTGATAAGTTTTGAAGATAGTTTGTTGTTCTTTTTTTACCCTTTCTTGATACCGTAATGATTAGACATGGACATCATTTTGAAAATGTCAAGCTTGGCCTGTTCAGCATCTATCATCGGATAAATTGTATTTTAATGAACATTTTGTCAGGATGTCATGTTTTGTGTAAATGTAAACATTTTTAGCCTATCCCTCACAGTTGTATGACCTTTCTGATCCTACATAGATTCCCACCTCCAAAAGAACTCCTTTGTACTCCCTCCACAGTCAGTGCCAAAAGGTTTGAGACTAATTTCCAAAACACAGACATGTTCAAGTTAGGGGGGGGGTTGGTCACAATGGTGAGGTTAAAGCGTCCGCTCGTTATTCTGAAGACCCATACGCACTCAATTTAGGGTGATTATTGTTAGTTGACAATGGTTGATATTAATGTCATTTTAAATATTTTCACGTTTTGTCAGCCACCACAACGGGGAACTATGTATTTAGCAGCATCAGTCCGTACCTACGTATGTCCCAATTCTTGTTAATGCGATATCTCATGAACTATTGTACCCAATGTCTTCAAATTTGGTGATAGGCTACATTAGGGGATGATGCACACCAGTCGATATGAGTGACCTTGACCTTATTTTTCAAGGTCACTACAACACTTTGACCACTTTTCAAACTCTTGGTAACAAAATCTCGTAAAACGTTGCACCCAAATTAAGCATCTGAGCTGAAGAATATAATGCCATTTCTTACATTTTGATGTCAGGAATTAACATAATGGGTATCAGCGTAGGGTAGGGTAAAAGGGGGACTCTACCAGGGTTGAAAATTTGGACCCGTCCCAGCCCTAATCTCTCTTTCTCTCTCTGTTACGTTGTCGTTTTCGATCAGCATAATTTATAATTCTGTCCCAGCATCCCACTGGGTTGCACATTTTTTAACTTCCATGTCTTCAGTGAAGGTCTATATCAGATAGAATAGTAATGGCTCAGATACACTCATCTGGAATACGTAAAGGGAATGTTCCCGTTAATGTACGTCTAAGAATATCTAGTTAACATGATGCATGCACTTCCAGACCTGTATGAATTAAACATACAATCATTTTGGCAGACTGCGTTGTGAATAAATGTGTGCCCAAATTACCTTTTTGACATTTGTTTCTTTCAGGAACCAAAAAGATTAGTCTTCACTGAAAAATAATAGATTGATAATCTATAATGAAAAATCCTACCCGTTTTAAGCCATACATGCATTAATATGAATAAACTATTCACATCCATGGCATAAAATCCATAAATGATTAAGAAGACTTATTCTTGAAAGTGTAATATTTTATATTAATCATAAGAGCAACATTAATCTTGATCCGTTCAGTTAAGGGTGTTTGAGAACCTTGTGATGGAAGCACTTAACCAACCTGGGTTATCGAGAGTGTGTAGGTGGCTTGCTATATATATATACATGAAAAGTAATATTAAAATGTCAACTGTTGGCAAGAAGCTGTTAATGAGAACATGACGACAAATCTTGTCATTTTTCTTAAAATGAGTTTTTGGTGCTGTTTTCAGTACACTGTGTTGTGAGAATGTGGAATTCTTTTTCAGTTTGCATTACTGATCATAATTTATTTTTATGTGTGAGTCTGGTT
The DNA here is from genome assembly GCF_003918875.1 of Haliotis rubra. NCBI lineage: Eukaryota > Metazoa > Mollusca > Gastropoda > Lepetellida > Haliotidae > Haliotis > Haliotis rubra. Next base: position 4,086,941 of record NW_025765669.1, read on the forward strand.
TTACGCAGCTTTTAGCAATATTCCAGCAATATCATGGTGGGGGATACCAGAAATGGGCTTCACATGTTGTACCCATGTAGGGAATCGAACCTTTGCATTCAGCATGACAAGCAGACGCTTTAACCACTATCACCCAATCACCCCTCTCCTTAGATGTAAGTGTAGATGCCAGGATTAATGTTATGAGCAGAACTTCCTATATCTGCTTCCACTTCTGTGAAATTAATATATTGTGAGCCATAATATCTATACAATACTGATAATAATGGACATCTGGTGGTGTGTGGTCTTGTACATTGAGCTCAGGTCACAAATCAGGTGAATTTAAGCAACGTTGGTCACAGAGATTCCTTGGATGGGTGACCGTGTTTGGCATATGACTCCTGAGAGTTTCTAGGACTTAGTCCTGCCCCACAACGAAGCACATGTGGTCTCATCTCAGGCAAGTGAGTTTGTTCAAAATTGCCTCTGCAGAAAATGGGTACCTGGTGGGATAACTCATATGATTTAACCTTCTAGCGCCTCACAGGCAGCTTGGGTTATCCAGGGTATTAATGTCCATCATGTTGCATGCGTTTAGAGCATGTCCCTGCGGTGTGGAGTTCAGTGTTGCATAAATGGCCTTATTAATTAATTAATCTGACTGTTGGTTTATGGGGAGTGAGTGAGTTTAGTTTTACGCCGCACTCAGCAATATTCCAGCTATATGGCGGCGGTCTGTTGTTGATCACTGGAGGATATGGGCTCTTCTCCCACATCACTGATATCCAAACATAGAACTGAAATATAAACCCCTTTCACTCATGGTCTTCAACAACCTGTGCTTGTTGACAAGCATGTATTGGATAGTCAGACTTGCAGAGTTGATGTGTGTCATTGTATCCCATTTGATGCTCATGATGTCAATCACTGGATCATCTGGTTCTGCCACATTAGTTATAGGCCATTTTGCTGAGTGCTGCATTAAAAAAGCTGATTGAACTGCTGAATGCAGATTGAAATCCTTCTTTTAGAAGATGTTTATATTAAATTTTGGACTCCCATCATCTGGATCCATCCTCACTCGCTGTAAATGTGCGAGGGCATGGGTGGGCCTGTTGTCTAAGACTGCGATTCACTTAGGTGTACCCCACAGTTGTTTCAGAGTCTTGATATCATTGGTTGAATTCCAGATCAATTTGACTGACTGAGTTTGGTTTTACGCCGCTTTTAGCAATATTCCAGCTACATTACGGCGGGGGAACACCAGAAATGGGCTTCACACATTGTACCCATGTGGGGATTCGAACCCAGTCTTGGGGCGGTGGGGTAGCCTAGTGGTTAAAGCGTTGGCTCATCACGCCGAAGACCCGGGTTCGATTCCCCACATGGGTACAATGTGTGAAGCCCATTTCTGGTGTCCCCCGCCGTGATGTTGCTGAAATATTGCTAAAAGCGGCGTAAAACCAAACTCAGTCAGTCAGTCAGTCGAACCCAGTCTTCGGCGTGACGAGCCAACGCTTTAACCACTAGGCTACCCCACCGCCCCAGATCAATTTGAGTCTTAGCCTGCACTGAACCCATGCTCATAAATTCCATTAAAGTAAACTGAAACCTGATATGCAGTAATAAGATTGAAATACTGTTTAAATTACACTCGCCAAAAATATCGCTTTGTGGACTGGGATAGCCTAGTTGTTACGGCAATTGCTCATCATGCCAAAGGGCTGTTTTCGATTAGAAGATCTGGTTTAAGAATTGGTCCTCAGTAACCCATGCTTGTAAGAGGCGACGAACGGGATCGGGTGGTCAGGCTCGCTGACTTGGTTGACACAGCATCGTACTCCAATTGCCTAGATCGATGCTCATGATGTTGATCACAGGATTGTCTGGTTGAGACTCGATTATTTACAGACTGCCACCTTATACATGTAGCTGGAATATTGCCGAGTGAGGCGTAAACAACAATTGAGCCAACCATGATGTATGTATACAATGTGTGAAGCCCATCTGTGGTGTTATCCGACATGAAGTTGCTGGAATATTGCTGAAAGCGACCTAAAACTTAACTTAATATTATGTGCATTATGGATGTTTTCATCCACGTGGGACGTTGGTGTATTGCATAGAGGGCCTGCCTAGAGCAGACTGTTAGTGTCTCGATCCCTGTCTACATTCGAACCAATAGATGTTAAATGATAGTACTTGCTGTCACCTTGCCTTGTGTTTGGGATTAAATTGATAATGCTGTGATATACAGTACAACCAGAAATTATTGAGAATTGAAAGATTGTAATTTTTTTTTTTTCACTCATTACTCACGTATTAAATGTAAATATTGGCAGAACATAACTCCAGATTCAAAGACAGGTGAACAGTTAGTATTTTAGTTAGTATAAAATCAGACTAGTACAAGCTACGACATGCACATCATGAGTGTTGGGTCAGGGGGTAGCCCAGTGGTTAAAGCATTTGCTTATCAAACCAAAGGCCAGGGTTCTATTCCCCACATGGGTACAATGTGTGAAGCCCATTTCTGGTGTCTGATAATGCTTGAATATTGCTAAAAGTGGTGTACAACCCAGCTCTCCCACATATTTAACTCAAACATGAGCATTGCTGTATATAGTAGATTGATCAAATGGGACTGTAAATTTTTGTGAAATAATATTGAACATCATGTTTCATCTCGCCTCGCCTCAATCACCACACTTCACCTCACCCACAACACCCCACCCGACCAGCCCCGCCTCACCTCACCTCACCTCACCTTATCTTACCTTATCTCCATGAGTGCAGATGCACTGCAGCAACACATTGGACCCAACTGTCATTAACACACAATTCCATTCCTGTTTCTCACACCCAGGACTCTTGACTATGTCTTGAGCATGTAACGTGGTTAAACACTTTTTGCCTGTAACAGTAAACTGACTTACACTAAGAAGAGGGTATGCTGTAAACGAGGAATTCCAGTCCTCCAAATGAAAATACTGCCCTGATTGGCCTTGCTGGGTACATTCCTGCTGACACAAAACATGATTGGTTGTTCAAGTATGCACCGATGTTATTCTGCTATGGCAAATGATGATGTTTTTAGGGTGATGCGTTGCTAAATGAGTAGCAACTTGGCGTTTGTGTGTGTGGGTCATGGAGTAGCCAGTATGTCACTGTATGTAAGAATGTAGAATTCATTAGCCATACCCACTCGACGCCTTCATTCCAATGTCCTGAGGCGATTCAGGGAAAACATGTCCGTGGAGACTTGCAGTGAAGATGTTGATCTAGTGGTCCACAGTAGTGATATGACTACTTGCCACTGTTCGTGATGTGTTCACTGTAATATATGACTGCCTGGCATAGTCCTTACCAAAATACGTTGCAAAATACATTCTTCAGATCTTGAAGGCTCTTTTAACAATATAACTCTTTCAATTTGCCAATGACAATGAACTCTCCCAGGGAACATTTAGGTGCACCTCGCTGATACCCCATTACATGAAGATAATCATGGCATGGTACCTCACTGTATGAAGATAGGCATGACATGGTACCTCACTGTATGAAGATAGGCATGACATGGTACCTCACTGTATGAAGATAGGCATGGTGTGGTACCTCACTGTATGAAGATAGGCATGACATGGTACCTCACTGTATGAAGATAGGCATGGTACCTCACTGCATGAAAATAGGCATGGCATGGTACCTCACTATATATATATATGAAGATAGGCATGGCATGGTACCTCACTGCATGAAGATAGGCATGGTACCTCACTGTATGAAGATAGGCATGGTACCTCACTGCATGAAGATAGGCATGGCATGGTACCTCACTGCATGAAGATAATCATGGCATGGTACCTCACTGTATGAAGATAGGCATGGCATTATACCTCACTGGATGAAGATAGGCATGGCATGGTACCTCACTGCATGAAGATAGGCATGGCATGGTACCTCACTGCATGAAGATAGGCATGGCATGGTACCTCACTGCATGAAGATAATCATGGCATGGTACCTCACTATATGAAGATAATCATGATATGGTACCTCACTATATGAAGATAGGCATGGTACCTCACTGCATGAAGATAGGCATGGCATGGTACCTCACTATATATATATATGAAGATAGGCATGACATGGTACCTCACTGCATGAAAATAATCATGGTCGCGGTATCTCACTATATAAAGATAGGCATGGCATGGTACCTCACTGCATCAAGATAGGCATGACATGGCATGGTGAATATAGATGTTTCAATGTCAACTTGAAGTGATTATGTTTTATTATTTCTTGATTCATCACATGTCATTACTCATATCTTGCAGATGAAGTAGTACAAAGCATCACAGTATCCTTATCAAAAGTTGGGTAGTATATACATGCATACAGGAATGTGTATACACCTGCAGCATTTGACCATTCTCCTAATCACTAATGAGTGAGTTTCCAGCAATATCACGGCAAAACACCGTAATAGGGCTTCCCGCATTGTACCCATGTTGGGAATCAAACCAGGGTACGTCTTCTCCGTGACAAGCACTTAACCACTTGGCTACCCCACCACCCCATCTCACTTGTGAGTATATTTTGCAATAATGTAAGTAATAGGCAGATCGAAATATCCATATTCCATCACAAAAGATCAAATGTATGTATACCAGTATGTGTAGTTTATAGCAAAGACAATGATATTAACAGCTGTCAACAGCTGTCATGAGAATATTCCGACAGCACGAGCATTTCTCATCTCCAATCATTCTACATAACCCTGTATATATTATGTTGTAGTGATTGGAACTCTGTATTTACCATTGTGAAAAAAAATCAATAATAGACCCTCTTTTTAATCCGCAGACAAATGTTTTGTTCCATTTTCTCTCTCAGTAAACATGAACTGTTTCTGCACTTGTTCTTGCAACCACCTTCCCTCTTCCCATCTTGCCTGCTCTCTCTGCAGCGCAATCCCCCTTACATGCTGAATCCCCGTTCTTTCATGTCTGATTCCAAGGCCCTACCCCCTTTCTCTGTCGCAATAGTTCCCTCCATTGACCAACATACCACCTGCTTTCTCCAACCACAGGTCATGTCCCCACAGCAGTTACCTCCCTTTATCCCTTGAAAATTGTAATAGTTAATAACGAACGTCCTGACTTACTCAAGTTACAAATGTGCTCACACAATTTATTCATGCTCCAACCCAGTTATGCCCCTTGGTAATGGGAATTTTACCTGAAAATATTTCATTATTAGTACGATATACTAATTGAATGACACAGCTTTTGTAAAAGTGACATTTGTAATCATTAATCACACAGTCTTTAATTGACTCAGTTCATATAAATGAGAACAGTGTGCCAGATCGTATTTTATCAAACTTGTGATGACATATGTTAGACAAAATTTTAAACCAGTGAAACACCATTGTGACGTATTCAGTGAAGTTTGAAGCCAACAGTACATACATAATGAGGCTATGAGAAATATATGGTAAATAAAATGTTATTCTAAAATAAAACAGTTCGAGACTCCAACATAAACAATAACAACGACAGTTTGTCGTAAATTATTCAGGTTTTTCTCCAGGCACTGCTTAGGGCAGAATGTCTAAAGGCAGGTTTTCATCATGGAAGAGTCTACTATATGATGCAGGTAGAGCAGGTTAGAATTGTCATTCCAGCGAGGTCATGTCCTAAACCTTGGTCGAGATGTTTATTTGTTGCCTTCCTGTGTGTGCAGGGATTGTATGCTTAGATTTCAGTTTTATCACATTTTGGACCAGTGTGTTTTGACCCACGTTCAAGGAAGTGTGAAATGGATTTTAGGCTGAATGTTTTTCTCAAATCTAAGTCACGTCTGCCATACAACCAGATAACATGATGACAACCCTCACAGTCATATCAGTACTAATTCTTTACTTGTTGAAAGCTGGTTCGCTAAGCAGATTATGAAGTGTTTGTGTTGAATAAAACATAAACTGTTCAGCATGATCAGCCCATGAATTACAAAAAAAATCAACAACCACTGTTGGTGTCAGACAACTTTGATTTTAAAGGGAGACTCCACTTTGGGGAGCCACTGACACTCTTGATGTTGCAATGAGAGTAAGGAGTTTGGTTTTGCGCCGCTTTTAGCAATATTGCAGCAATATCATGGTGGGGAACACCAGAAATGGGCTTCACACATTGTACCCATGTGGAGAATCAAACCCGGGTCTACAGTGTGATGAGCAGACGCTTTATAACCACTAGGCTACCCCACCACCCCTGTTGCAATAAGAGCCTTGTGTAGTATTTAGTTTTTTTCTAATCTATGTTTAGGTGTTTTGATTTTTTTATCTAATGTCGGAATGATATACATACAACATTGTGAGTTATGCTGTAAAAAAAAAAAAAGACATGATGCGAAATGACACAGTTTATAAAAATAGTCCACCAACAGCAAGACATTGACAATGTTTGTAAACTGTCAGAAAACTCTTTCTGTCACTGGTATTAACTTAAATGTCATTTTCCCTTAAGTCAGTAGACTGATAACCAAACTGCACTCATCTGTGAGTAAGACATTGACAATGTTTGTAACCAGGCAGAAAACTCTAGTTGTTGCTTGTATTAACGTAAATGTCATTTTTCCTGTGATTCCTTGAGCATACAGTAGACTGTTGTCTACATTGCACTCAAAAAAACCATGAGGCTTGTTAATATTTAACACATTCAACCACCTCCATAGGCGGATCCAGAAATTTTCAAAGAGGAGGGGTTCAGGGGGTTCGAACCCTTGGCTCTGCCATTGCAAAACATTAACTTCAATGTGGTCTTTAGGCATTTTCAAGGGTGTGTGTGTGAGTGCGTGCGTGCATGTGTGTGTGTTTCGAACCCCCTGAACCCCCTCTGGATCCGCCACTGACCTCCCTCCTCCAATCTCCACAGACACAAGAGGCACTGTGGGTCATGTTCAGCTTTCAGTTCAGTTTTGGGAAAGGAGGATCAAGTCAGCTGCCTGTGGTAAAATGTCCATAACAACCTTTCCAGGTGAGGGGTGGTGGGGTAGCCCAGTGGTTAAAGTGTCTGCTCATCATGCTGAAGATCTAGGTTCGATTCCCCACATGGGTGCAATGTGTGAAGCCCATTTCTGGTGTCCTCCGCCATGATGTCTTCGGCCGTGATATTGCTGGAATATTGCTAAAAGCGGTGTAAAACTCACTTTCCAGGTGATGGCTTCGTCTTTGCAATCTTGGTTGATAGTGATGTCAAATGCTTCCACTCATTCTTGCTTAATGGAATCAGGTTGGAAGTGATGAGCCCAGGTTTCATTCATACCAGGAATTGCCATATTTAGGCCCACGCGAAATTTAGCCCATGGGCTTAACTTTGGATTTAATTCTTGGGTGTTTAGAGTGACGCCCCTTTCCAAACGCACGGTGAACCTCGAGGTTATCACATTAACAGAACATTTTGGACACCGGTTACAGGGCAGTTATTAGTGACAGAAATTGATCATCTTAACCCCTATGATGTGCATGCAGTTGCAGTCAACTTGAACCATGTGGTCATTCAATTTTGAATTTATAGTCCAGTTTCATGATAAAAGAGTTTTAAGAAAACCCTATTCTTTTCATTTTATCAACATATTGCGCATTTTCGAATTTAAGACCAAGGCTTAAATATGGTTACAATATTTCATCACTAGAACAGTGATTTTCCGTATTTAAGCACAGTGCTTAAATACAGGAATTCCTGGTAGCAACTAATTGGTGCAAAAGCCTTACAGCCTCAGAGAGTCAGGGAGGTGGGTTTCATGCTGCCTTTAGTAATATGCCAGCAATATCACACCAGAAATGGGCCTCACACATTGTACCCACATGGGGAATCAAACACGGGTCTTCAGCATGATCACAGGCTTTAACCGCTAGGCTACTCCACTGACCCCTCAAACTGAGGTAGATTATCACAACACATGGTGTGTTTTGTATCACAAGTTTTGTAACCCAAAATGCTGATACCTTCTTTATTGCTAAACTTGCTGTGATAATGGAAGGTATTTACTCCTAGAAAATGCGAACCAAACAATATGATGCTCATGCTCAGTCCTTAACCAGTTGCTCATCGCCAGATCATGAACTCTGGTAAAGGAAACATGGTGACGTAAGGCACATGTGTATGTTGTATTTATCACACAGGGTCTTTAAAAGTTATGGGGAGATGGGGTAGTGGTTACAGCATTCACTTGTCACACAGAAGATCCGGGTTTGATTCCCAAAATGGGTACAATGTGTGAAGCCCATTTTTGGTTCCCCTGCCGTGATATTGCTGGAATATTGTTAAAATGGTTGTTAAAACATAACTCACTCACTTTAAAAGTTGAATATTAATTGATATGACTATAAATTATCCTTTTTAATATATTTTTCTGTTTCTATAAAAGAAAGAGGATTTCCTTCATGTATTTCCTTTTCAGTTCACTAATCTGATTTGAATGATGACGGCAGCATTTACAATACCTAAAAGTTGAATATATTTCAGTATCGTGAAAACAAATTTTAACAAGAACTATCAGCAATATAATAATATTAAGTGATATGACTCTATAAATTATCCTTTAAAATATATTTTTTCTGTTTCTATAAAAAGAAAGAGGATTTCCTCCATTTATTTCCTTTTCAGATTTGAATGATGACAAACAACATTTACAACACCTTACCCATCTGTCCGTAACTATGGTAATGGTTACAACATTATATAAATGTAAAATTACCCATGGTATTATTTGTCAGAATAATTTCAGACTGTTTCAATGCTATATCTGTAATTGTGTATGATAGTTCTCAGGATGACAGTATCTAGATAAGCAGCGTCTATATATAGTGGTTATCTTGTACTGCCTGGAGGTAGATCTATATACATGTACGTAGCAGAAAGTTGAAAACACCATGTTTACTGGACAAAAGCAGGGGTGTCGTCTTAAACTGTGACAATCCAGGCTGCCTACATCTGAAGAGCTATTTTGACAAACTTTCATTGTGTATGTTATTTTTATAGTATGACTGATATCACTCATAAAGGTGATCAGCTGGATAGAAAAGTCTCTGGAGATTATTCTTCCGAAATTGGAACAATGATGGAATTATTGTAATCAGTTTTAGAGCTTATGTGAAATTTGTGGAACAGTGTCTTAGAGATACAGTCTTAAAGGTAGATTAGCGAATGTAAGACATATTGAACATTTAAGTATCAGTCAAATAGAACTTTTGTCCTCAACAAGATGGTTAAGTGGCCATTCCATCCATTAAGAACAATTTTCAAGCCCAGTGAAGGGTCAGTTTTGGGCCACCGTTCTTTTAGTGATTGGTTGGTTTGGGCCACCGTTTTGCCAGTGTTGGGTCAGTTTTAGGCCATTGTTTGGGCAGTAATGGGTCAGTTTTAGGCCTTCATTTGGTCAGTTTTAGGCAATCATTTGGTCAGTAATGGGTCAGTTTAAGGCCATCATTTGGCCAATGATGGGTCAGTTTTAGGCAATTGCCTAGTCTTTTGAAACAACTTATCACAGATGAAATCACAACCCTTTCTCAGTACTTAAAGGTTGCAATCAGGCAACCTTTTACAAACACCTTGAGTGTTGGTCTAACAAGTGCACTTCACTGTTTACTTATTGATTTGTTTGTTGTTTGAGATAAATTCTGTCCTGATGTACTGTTGACGTGTACAGGAAGGAAACACAATATGGCCTATACTACTCCATAATTTATAAGGATGTTTTATCTCAATGATCCTCAAAACTGATTCTCATAAAATCAAATGTGCGGTAAATAGAATGACATATGTCTCATTATTCAAATTAAAAGTAAGTCATACATAAAGGTCACATGTAACTTTATGACTTCCAGCCTTTTAGTATGACTTGATGACTATCTTTAAAGTAAGGTGATCACTTTGATGGGTTGATTTTCAAATACATAGTTATAAATTGATATTCAGGGTGATGTTTAATAGTGATAAATAGACCTCCAAACCATCATGATGACCTCTTTGTTTGCCTCAGCTCAACAAATTTCCAGCTACATGACAGTGGTCTGTAAATAGTGGGTCTGGACAGACAATCCAGTGATTAAAATCATGAGCATTAAATTGGGATATGATAACAAGCATCAGTCAGGACTATAAACATGCCGTGCAATCCCATTAGCATGGTGTGTTGAAGATCAATATTAACCTGGATCTTCAAGTGTGGGTGACTTCATAAAAATGTGGATATTGTAATTTGCGAGTCCAAAATGACCCTTTGAAAAACTACAAAGCCCGAAGGTCACCCTGACTTCCCTAAAGGTCAGTCTTTAATTTCCCGGCAGGTGGTTCCCGTTTCTTGCTGCGGTATCATGCTGTCTTCAATATACCAGGTAGACAAGGTGACGTCTGATGCACACCGACAATGTTCCTGCAATATAATCAACAGAAACCTGAAACATGCCGACAGTTGCACTCACAGTCTTAAACTGTGACAATCCAGGCTGCCTACATCTGAAGAGCTATTTTGACAAACTTTCATTGTGTATGTTATTTTTATAGTATGACTGATATCACTCATAAAGGTGATCAGCTGGATAGAAAAGTCTCTGGAGATTATTCTTCCGAAATTGGAACAATGATGGAATTATTGTAATCAGTTTTAGAGCTTATGTGAAATTTGTGGAACAGTGTCTTAGAGATACAGTCTTAAAGGTAGATTAGCGAATGTAAGACATATTGAACATTTAAGTATCAGTCAAATAGAACTTTTGTCCTCAACAAGATGGTTAAGTGGCCATTCCATCCATTAAGAACAATTTTCAAGCCCAGTGAAGGGTCAGTTTTGGGCCACCGTTCTTTTAGTGATTGGTTGGTTTGGGCCACCGTTTTGCCAGTGTTGGGTCAGTTTTAGGCCATTGTTTGGGCAGTAATGGGTCAGTTTTAGGCCTTCATTTGGTCAGTTTTAGGCAATCATTTGGTCAGTAATGGGTCAGTTTAAGGCCATCATTTGGCCAATGATGGGTCAGTTTTAGGCAATTGCCTAGTCTTTTGAAACAACTTATCACAGATGAAATCACAACCCTTTCTCAGTACTTAAAGGTTGCAATCAGGCAACCTTTTACAAACACCTTGAGTGTTGGTCTAACAAGTGCACTTCACTGTTTACTTATTGATTTGTTTGTTGTTTGAGATAAATTCTGTCCTGATGTACTGTTGACGTGTACAGGAAGGAAACACAATATGGCCTATACTACTCCATAATTTATAAGGATGTTTTATCTCAATGATCCTCAAAACTGATTCTCATAAAATCAAATGTGCGGTAAATAGAATGACATATGTCTCATTATTCAAATTAAAAGTAAGTCATACATAAAGGTCACATGTAACTTTATGACTTCCAGCCTTTTAGCCTTTTTATGACTTGATGACTATCTTTAAAGTAAGGTGATCACTTTGATGGGTTGATTTTCAAATACATAGTTATAAATTGATATTCAGGGTGATGTTTAATAGTGATAAATAGACCTCCAAACCATCATGATGACCTCTTTGTTTGCTTCAGCTCAACAAATTTCCAGCTACATGACAGTGGTCTGTAAATAGTGGGTCTGGACAGACAATCCAGTGATTAAAATCATGAGCATTAAATTGGGATATGATAACAAGCATCAGTCAGGACTATAAACATGCCGTGCAATCCCATTAGCATGGTGTGTTAAAGATGAACAATATTAACCTGGATCTCCAAGTGTGGGTGACTTCATAAAAATGTGGATATTGTAATTTGCGAGTCCAAAATGACCCTTTGAAAAACTACAAAGCCCGAAGGTCACCCTGACTTCCCTAAAGGTCAGTCTTTAATTTCCTGGCAGGTGGTTCCCGTTTCTTGCTGCGGTATCATGCTGTCTTCAATATACCAGGTAGACAAGGTGACGTCTGATGCACACCGACAATGTTCCTGCAATATAATCAACAGAAACCTGAAACATGCCGACAGTTGCACTCACAAGCTTCTCCGCGAGGAGATTAAACAGTTGTCAGCACAGAGCAATGCACACTGTTGCAGACTACATTACACATTGTATTTCAGGTAACATCAGAACATGCCTGTCTTCATATACTCTCATTTCCATGACACCTTAATAGCCCTCTGCTGTCGTACCTCATTATAAGGCGTACTCTCGAAACACATTCTTTGGCTGTATTTAATGTTATTATTTGTGTCTTTATATTCAGTGCATAAACAGATGATATGTGTTTTGTGTGCGTTTTTGAGATGATATTGTTCAAAGATACTTATGATTGCTGTGTTTGTTATAAAGGGGTTTTACTATTTATAGTTCTCTGCGTAAAGAAGCCCAGCCATCTACATGCAAAGAATGTTATACTTTTCATCCAGTTTATGTCAATTAATACATACCTACATAGATGTCTGAGGTAAAGGCATTGGGCAGTAAATTGTTTCATATAGTAACTTGTAATTTTTACCTGAACAAAAGTTTTAAAAAATGAGTTACAATATATCTCCTGAGTAGAAATGTATTATTCTCTGGACACATTCTGTTGTGAACTGATTCATGCAGTAAGTCCTAATGCCATACATAAGCAGATGTAAAATCATGAAAAATTAAATAACGTTTGAAAGAATTGATTTATCATCCCAAAAGACAAGCCTGCCTTTAAGATGTAACCTTGATGATTTGACTACCAATAATTTTTATTTGGATGACCTAATCTATTATTATGTTCGCAAGATGAAGAGTAGTGCAGCACTGTTGTAGAGAAATATTAAAGAATACCCATGAAAGTTTTCTCCATTACCTTTTAAGCAAACTATTTATGTCAATAAATTATTTTTTTTGAAGAGAATTGTCATATCAAACTTGGTAATCCGCATTTTACAATTAGCATAGGTCCCAAGCAACTTGTGACCCTGTCGGGATTCTGGGATAGAATAGGTCCCTAGCAACCTGTGAACCTGTCGGGATTCTGGGATAGAATAGGTCCCTAGCAACTTGTGACCCTGTCGGGATTCTGGAATAGAATAGGTCCCTAGCAACTTGTGACCCAGTCGGGTTTTTGGAATAGAATCGGTCCCTAGCAACCTGTGACCCTGTTGGGATTCTGGGATAGAATATTTCCCTAGCAACCCCTGCTGGTTGTAAGAGGCGACCACATGGACCAGGTGTCCAGGCTTGGTGACTCAGTTGATGGCATGTCATTGTGTCCTGATGGCCTGGGGATGGACTCCATACATGTATTTATACTTTCAGAAAGGTTTTGTAGGTGATTTGGTGTACAAAGTGTAAACAATGCACACAAAAAAAAACACTGCAACTTCATCATCATCTTCATCATCATCATCATCATCATCATCATCATCATCATCATCATCATCTTTATTATCATCATTGGGGCGGTGGGGTAGCCTAGTGGTTAAAGCGTTCGCTCGTCATGCCGAAGACCCTGGGTCGATTCACCACATGGGCACAATGTGTGAAGCCCATTTGTGGTGTCCCCGCTGTGATATTGCTGGAATATTGCTAAAAGCAGCGTAAAACCATCCTCACTCATCATCATCATCATCATCAACATATGAAATCCCCATGGTCTCTAGTATGGTGATCTACCTTCAGTTCCCCATTTTTGGATTGTGTTGTATGCTGAAATATCATTTTTTTGGTGGTTCTGTGCTAGTTTTAAGTGTAAAGATATGATAGTCTGGTTGTTATGCTTGTTGACAGGTATTTATAGCATCTAATTTTGTTTTTCTGAATGTATAGCTTTCATAGTGATGATATAGCCCAAATACTGCAGATATGACTCTAAATTTTAACACACACAGCCTGTTGCCATACCCAATTTTCAAACTCATGAACTGTCTAATTTGTTTTGATACTTAACTCTTCTCTCTGATCACTCCACAATGCAGTCATAATCTCTGTAATGAGAAAAGTTATAAACCCTTGTAGAACTTCAACAATTGATTTTAAAACTCTAATTTCCTGAATATCAAATTGGAAACAGATAAAAATTGAATTTGGGTCATTTGCTACCTGGGGTATGAAAGTACATTAAGACTATACATACTACTCAAGTTTTCATAGGGATAATCAGATATGTTTTGATTAAGCAAATACTTGACATAATAGATCATTTTTGTGTATCATGATACACATATTCCTGTCTAGCTCAGGATGTCATAGAAATAACTGTGTTAAAGAAATTCTTCTTCATACTGCTATTCTTCTTACCATATCATATAAAGGAAATAGAATTACTTGATAAATTTTGAATAATATGTTTTGTAAATAGATAAATGCCATTTTAAACATGGTAGTATAAATTAGCAACTGTGATTGTTAGTGGCTGTATCCTCGAAAAAGTATCGTAAAATTATTGTCCTCCCTGAGAGGATACAAAACTTTCAAAGCTAAATTTAAACTTTCCAGATTTTTATAACATAGTATTTTTGTTCTTTTAAAGTTTGGCTAATAATTCCTACAATCGCCATCGGTTGAAGGGATGGTGTAAATCCAACTAGGGTCCATACAGGTAGCAAAGGTACTGTAAGTCCCCATGGACCCTAGTATGGTGATCTACCTTCAGATGTTGGCAATCTATAGCCTGTTTTTATATTGTATCGTCCTCTATAGTTAAAGTATTTTAGATTTCATTACTAGTTTTAATGATATATATCTGTGATAGTTTAGTTGGCTTTATTGTCCTTTATCGACAGATATTTTAAATTGATTACCTTGTTTTCATCGCTATATGGCTGTAATATTGCCGATGCGATGTTAAATTTTAACTCACTCACTCACTATATCATATAAAAGGCCAATTTCCCCTCAATATTCTTTCTGCTTCAGTATGCATATCAGGGGGGAAATTTACGGATGTCAGCTTCTTTGATATGAGGAATAGGACATTTCAGAGTATGTTCTTACTCCTTCGTCAGGTTGAATGAAAAGTAGGAAGCAGATAGCTATAAGTACATGTGATACAAATTCTGTTGAAAGTGTACCTATAATTTAAATTTATCAGAATATGAACAATTATCTGATCACCTGAATAAAGAAGTTGTTCATCCATAAAGATTCTCCTTATCTGATTCACCAACTTCTAAATATGCCACGCAAAGAAGTTACACTGAAAGGTAATGAAATATGACAAATTACAAATGCAAAAGGAAATAAAATATTTTTCTAATTTTTTAAAATAAAAAACTAAGAACTTTAAATCACACAAAGAATGTTTACCCTTTGCTATGTTTTTGAGTTGTAGTTAAAGTGCCAATATAGACCAGAATGCAGTGACATTTGTTTACAATTCTTTATCATGAAAAATAAAGATCTGTTACTCAAATATGACATTCATTTTGCTGAGCTTGCATATTCATGAAAATTAATTGCAAATATCCACACTCAGGGCTGTCCATGTAAGGATTTCGCTGTACGGATTCAGCCCTTTAATTACCAACCTTGCTGACAGTGCCTCGAGGCCAGTGTTTTTTCTGCTCGATATATCACAGAGAATGTGAAGGCAATCTTTGAGTGTGATAGCCCCTAGGCCTGAAGGTTAACAAACTCATCTTGAGCTGTACCAGGGTTGATTGCGGTTACCTGTCAATGGTGTGTAGGGGAATGGCCGACCTGCTGGTTATTATTTCTTGATTGGTTAAGAGCATGCCAAGGATTTTCATACATGCACTTTGATGTTTGTCTTTTGTATTCTGAGCTATTGTGAATGAAATCTTTTGAAAGGCCAATTTTTATATTTTTTTATTTATGGCTTCTGAAAATTGAAGTCAACAATAAAGGGAAAAGAAATTTCAAAACGTGTTTGTCTTCATGTGCACATTTGGTTGCTAGGTATAAAAAGAGATAAACTTATAATTCAATATTCTGATGGTAATTTTTGAATCAATTATTTGAACATGTTGAACTTTTATTGAACATCAAAAGCACATAGCCAGTAGTCCCTGTAAGCAAACCGAAGATTCCCAATGTGACGCTGAAGCTCACTATTCACCAGTAAAGGTCACTATTCAACTGGAAATGTCACTAGTAATCAAACTGAAAGGAGTTCTTGTCCTCCAACTTGATAACTCTGAAGCTTCAGCTCTACAGGAAACAGAGGTCGCTTCTGACAACCTTGCTAATCAGATATCAGTGCCTAACTTTCCTATAAATGATGGATTCGCTCATCACGCCGAAGACCCGGTGTAGCAGGCCATTTCTTCCCGGTCTAAACTTTCCCCGGGGAGAATCTGGCCTAGGCCAAACTTTCCCCGAGGAGGTTTTGTCCCAGGATGTTCTTACCCTAGGGAAAGTTTAGGCTAGGCTAAAGTTTTCCCCCCTAGGCCAAACTTTCCCCCATGTTTAAACTAGGATATTTTGTTCTGTTTTCTATGAAAAGTGGGGAGATTCTGGCCTAGCTAGGCCACTTCTTCCCCACCCTTGTTCTCATATCAAATGGGGGTTATTCTGGCCTAGCCAGGCTACTTCTTCCCCACCCTTGCTCTTATATGAAAAGGGGGAGATTCTGGCCTAGCTTGGCTACTTCTTCCCCACCCTTGCTCTTATATCAAAGGGGAGATTCTGGCCAAGCTTGGCTACTTCTTCCCCACCCTTGCTCTTATATCAAAAGGGGAGATTCTGGCCTACTATCAAAAGGGAGCTACTTCTTCCCCACCCTTGCTCTTATATCAAAGGGGAGATTCTGGCCTAGCTTGGCCACTTCTTCCCCACCCTTCTGGCCAAGCTTGGCTACTTCTTCCCCACCCTTGCTCTTATATCAAAAGGGGAGATTCTGGCCTAGCTTGGCTACTTCTTCCCCACCCTTGCTCTTATATCAAAAAGGGGAGATTCTGGCCTAGCTAGGCTACTTCTTCCCCACCCTTGCTCTTATATCAAAAGGGGAGATTCTGGCCTAGCTTGGCTACTTCTTCCCCCCACCCTTGCTCTTATATCAAATTCTGGCCAAGGGGAGATTCTGGCCTAGCTAGGCTACTTCTTCCCCACCCTTGCTCTTATATCAAAAGGGGAGATTCTGGCCTACCTAGGCTACTTCTTCCCCACCCTTGCTCTTATATCAAGGGGAGATTCTGGCCAAGCTTGGCTACTTCTTCCCCACCCTTGCTCTTATATCAAAGGGAGATTCTGGCCACTTCTTCCCCAGCTAGGCTACTTCTTCTTCCCACCCTTGCTCTTATATCAAAGGGAGATTCTGGCCTACCTATCAAAGGGAGATTCACCAGGGAGATTCTTGGCTACTTCTTCCCCACCCTTGCTCTTATATCAAAGGGGAGATTCTGGCCTACCTAGGCTACTTCTTCCCACCCTTGCTCTTATATCAAAAGGGAAGATTCTGGCCTAGCTAGGCCACTTCTTGCCCACCCTTGCTCTTATATCAAAAGGGGAGATTCTGGCCAAGCTTGGCTACTTCTTCCCCACCCTTGCTCTTATATCAAAAGGGAAGATTCTGGCCTAGCTAGGCCACTTACTTCTTCCCCACCCTTGCTCTTATATCAAAAAGGGAGATTCTGGCCAAGCTTGGCTACTTCTTCCCCACCCTTGCTCTTATATCAAAAGGGGAGATTCTGGCCAAGCTAGCTTGGCTACTTCTTCCCCACCCTTGCTCTTATATCAAAAAGGGAGATTCTGGCCTAGCTTGGCTACTTCTTCCCCACCCTTGCTCTTATATCAAAAGGGGAGATTCTGGCCTAGCTTGGCTACTTCTTCCCCACCCTTGCTCTTATATCAAAAGGGAGATTCTGGCCAAGCTAGGCTACTTCTTCCCCACCCTTGCTCTTATATCAAAAGGGGAGATTCTGGCCAAGCTTGGCTACTTCTTCCCCACCCTTGCTCTTATATCAAAAGGGGAGATTCTGGCCTAGCTAGGCTACTTCTTCTGGGTGATAATATTTATGTGGATAGTTTCTGTATCCTGTTGAGGTTTTTGTTCTCTTGCATTTTTCTTGTGCTAAGATCTAAATTTCTGAATCAAGGAGGTAAAGAAATGAAACCAAATTGTGTTTTCAAATGCCGATGTCCAGAAACTGGGCTTCCTTTGAATGGTGGTCAGTTTGCCATAGTTAAGCATGGGAACCAGTTGTATGCTGTATGAAACCACTGATATGAAAGTCCATCAAGTTTTGAATCGTCATTTTACAAAATAATGTCGGAATGAAAATGTATCTATTTTATATCACCATATCAATGTAAATACAAAACTGTGATGCAAAGATTAATATTGTTCAGATCAGTGGATTTGGACATGCTTTCGACATACATTTGGTCAAAGGATTGAAATTGCAAATATTATTGCATCATAATTCTTTATGTGATGAAATTATTACACATAGCTTAGTAGTCTATCACTTTATTATATTGGTCTCTTTTATTGTGTCTCAGCAATGAATCCCAAACACAGGGAGAATATTGTATTATAACACAATTCAAAAAGGATTATTGAAAGCTCCAAAAATCTGGTTTGGATTGACTTTTGACTGAAGTTACTTTTTCTGATTTGAACAAATATCAATTCACTACATATTTACCAGATAAATATACTGCAGAGGTTGACACTTTTTAAAACGTTATGCCCCGCTTCATCTGACGCCAGCGAGGTGTTATGGGGTCGGTTGCTGTTTTTGGCATGCTGCTTCACAAATCATGTATGGACTTGAACACGATGTCACCGAAGTTAAGACTGAGAGCTGTTGCAGATGTTGTCTTGAATGAACAGAAGTATCTAAATAATGGGCATTGAGGGTGTTTATGGAGCACGTCCGAGTAGAACTGTACCCCTCATGGAATCAATCCTAACTGCATCCTCTGTTGACTCCAAACAGAGAGAGATGAAAGGATGTGGTACAGGGAGATAGTCTTGAAAACTACTATAATGGAGTGAAATCTTCTATTGTGCACATGTATGCGTTGCCTAATGTGCTTACTAGGCCCGTTCAGTACATCTATCCACATGTTCAGACTGTTGTTATCAGTAGATCTGCCATCACCGAGGTGACACGTCCATTGACAATGTCGATCCTGAGTATGACTTGAAGCCTGTCTGCATTCAGAGTATATAAGTATGTCATAAATGTAATTACTATTAATTTCACTTGTGATACCTTGACTACCAAACAAAACTCCTCCTCCTCCCCCCAACAGCCCCAAGGTCACAATACAACACTGAAGGTCACAATACAACACTGAAGGTCACAATACAACACTGTTGGTCACAATACAACACTGAAGGTCACAATACAACACTAAAGGTCACAATACAACACTGATGGTCACAAAACAACACTGAAGGTCACAATTCAACACTGAAGGTCACAATTCAACACTGAAGGTCACAATCCAACACTAAAGGTCACAATACAACACTGATGGTCACAAGGTCACAACACTAAATGTCACAATCACAAAATACAACACTAAAGGTCACAATACAACACTAAAGGTCACAATACAACACTGAAGGTCACAATCCAACACTAAAGGTCACAATACAACACTGAAGGTCACAATACAACACTAAAGGTCACATACAACACTAAAGGTCACAATACAACAATGAAGGTCACAATCCAACACTATATGTCACAATCCAACACTAAAGGTCACAATACAACACTGAAGGTCACAATCCAACACAGATGGGTCACAATACAACAAATCACAATCCAACACTAAAGGTCACAAATACAACACTAAAGGGTCACAATCCAACACTAAAGGTCACAATACAACACTAAAGGTCACAATACAACAATACAACAACACTAAAGGTCACAATACAACACTAAAGGTCACAATACAACACTAAAGGTCACAATACAACACTAAAGGTCACAATCCAACACTAAAGGTCACAATACAACACTGAAGGTCACAATCCAACACTAAAGGTCACAATCCAACACTAAAGGTCACAATCCAACACTAAAGGTCACAATCACAACACTAAAGGTCACAATACAACACTAAAGGTCACAATACAACACTGAAGGCCACAATACAACACTGAAGGCCACAATACAACACTAAAGGTCACGATACAACACTGAAGGCCACAATACAACACTGAAGGCCACAATACAACACTAAAGGTCATGATACAACACTGAAGGCCACAATACAACACTGAGGGTCACAATTCAACACAGATGGTCACAAAACAACACTAAAGGTCACAATACAACTCTGAGGGTCACAATCCAACACTAAAGGTCAAAATACAACACTAAAGGTCACAATACAACACTAAAGGTCACAATCCAACACTAAAGGTCACAATACAACACTAAATGTCACAATACAACACTAAATGTCACAATCCAACACTAAATGTCACAATACAACACTAAAGGTCACAATACAACACTAAAGGTCACAATAGAACACTAAAGGTCACAATCCATCACTAAAGGTCACAATCCAACACTAAAGGTCACAATACAACACTGAAGGCCACAATACAACACTGAAGGTCATTATACAACACTGAAGGCCACAATACAACACTGATGGTCACAATATAACACTGAAGGTCACAATACAACACTGATGGTCACAATGCAACACTGATGGCCACAATACAACACTGAAGGCCACAATCCAACACTAAAGGCCACAATACAACACTGAAGGTCACAATACAACACTAAAGGTCACAATACAACACTGAAGGTCACAATACAACACTGATTGTCACAATGCTACACTGAAGGTCACAATACAACACTGAAGGTCACAATACAACACTGAAGGTCACAATACAACACTAAAGGTCACAATCCAACACTAAAGGTCACGATACAACACTAAAGGCCACAATACAACACTGATGGTCACAATACAACACTGAGGGTCACAATCCAACACTAAAGGCCACAATACAACACTGAAGGCCACAATACAACACTAAAGGCCACAATACAATACTGATGGTCACAATGCAACACTGAAGGTCACAATACAACACTGTTGGTCCTAAAAAAGGAAAAAACAGTATGAAAGCTTTGTGTCAAAGCTTGATAAATGCACGTCAGTACTAAATTCAAACAAATTCCAGCAAATTGTTCCAAACTGATCACCAGTAACTGATGACCTTAAGCTTCAATGGAGCCTGCTCCCCATGTGATAACACTGCAGCATACATCTCCAGGCAGTTCTAATGCCATGCCAATTCTGACCCCAATCACTGGGCAGTAGTTGCCAATTTCACTGTATCAGCCGGCAGTGCCACCTACATTCTTACTGTGCAGCCCTCTCCAGTGGCACTTAACACAACAATACACACTGTCAGCTGCAGCTCAAGAAGTCTAGTTCATGCTGACCTGTAGCAGCACTAATGGACAACCATGGTAGTTTAATGCCACGTATAGAAATAGCCAGTGTTTGTCACAACACAGACACTGTATGAGCGTCCAGGGTGCCATTGTACAAAGTAACCTTAGAGCTTACCCAGTCGTAAGTCTGTGTTATGGTATGGGAGTTACGATCACCTTGGTGCTACGCCAGTCGTAAGTCTATGTTATGGTATGGGACTTACGATCACCTTGGTGCTAATATCACCTTGTACAACAGAACACTGATACGGACTCTTGCACCTGCCCTGAGTGAGACACTGTATTTAGTTCTTATACAGTCATGTATGCAAATCAAAATTATTGTAACTTTGCATACAGTAAATCTGGTGTATAATTGGTGTATAGTTTGTGTATGGTGGATGTGAATCTAGTGTATAATTTGTGTATAGTTTGTGTATGGTTGGTGTGAATCTGGTGTATAATTGGTGTATAGTTTGTGTATGGTGGATGTGAATCTGGTGTATAATTGGTGTATGGTTGGTGTATGGTTGGTGTGAATCTAGTGTATAGTTTGTGTATGGTTGGTGTGAATCTGGTGTATAATTGGTGTATGGTGGGTGTGAATCTAGTGTATAATTGGTGTATAGTTTGTGTACAGTAGATGTGAATCTGGTGTATATTTTTTGTATCAAGTGTCATTTATCTCATATTTGAATTTACCAGGACAAACCTGACCTTTCATTTTCGTATCCTATGAAAGAATGCAGTGATACACAGGCAGACACAGGCAGACACAACTTCCTAGTACAGCCTCTGATGACGGCCATTTTACCATAACATTAACATGAACAGATTTAGACAATAGTCATGCAGGAAATCCCCAATCATGTTGTGCAACATGTACATAATATTTAACATTTTCACACCCATGGGGTGGGGTGGGGTTTGGGTTGGAGTTGGGGGTAGCCTAGTGGTTAAAGCCTCTGCTCATAACGCTGAAGACTCGGGTTCGATTCCCCACATGGGTATAATGTGTGAAGCCCATTTCTGGTGTCCACCGCCGTGATATTGCTGGAATATTGCTAAAAGTGTGTAAAACTAAACTCACTCACTAACTCACTCACACCTATGAGGAGAAAAAATTACCAAGCATTTCAAGATACTTTCACTCAAAATTCTCTCCCATGTATCTGTTCATGTAAGTGAAAACTGTGAAAAAATATCAATGCTGTTATACACAATTACAAAACTCAGCACAAAATTACGTCAAATCAGAAAACACCAAGTACAAACCACTACATGCAGATCAATCATGAAGTGAGTTTGATTCACTATCAGGTAAGATAAAGAGAATAAGGATCTGTTTCATGTCATGCACTAACAATACTGAACGTGCTGTGTGAGGTGAATGGTGCTGCATCTGCTTGAGACATGGCAGCTGTCTCGTGTACGGCAACTTCACCAACTTCAGCGATATCATATTGAATCCTAATACTGACATTGTCTGACATTGACTTGAGTCATTCAATACCAATCTTGGACACCATTCACATTGATTGAAGTAGTTGTTGGGATAATGGTTTTACAAATTTCTTATATGCATGTACTGTGGGGAATGTATGTTATTACTATGGAAGGGATCGATTTGTACATTGATCAGCATGTCTGTCCGTCTGCTCTCTGTTTTCACTTTCAAAGCAGAACTCCAAAAACGCTGTAAGTACCTTGATGAAACATTGCTATACAGATCTGTCTAGTAGTGAACAAGTGTCTATTGACAATGTGGGATTTATTTTGCTTTTAGTTCATTTTGTCTTGATGATGACCTGTTGGAGTTCTACTGAAAATACTCATTTCTGGAGCAGAACTCCAAAAGTGTTGAATATTTCTTGATGAAGCTTGCTAAACAGATCTGTCTAGTGAAAATGGTGCCATTTAATCATTTGGAATTTTGAATATTTCTGGATGAAATACTTTATAGAAAACAATCTAATTCTGAACTAGTACCTTTAGATGATTTGAAATTTGTATATTTCACATTTCACTTATATCATAGGGGCGGTGGGGTAGCCTAGTGGTTAAAGTGTTCGCTCGTCACACCGAAGACCCGGGTTCGTTTCCCCACATGGGTACAATGTGTGAAGCCCATTTCTGGTGTCCTCCGCCGTGATATTGCTGGAATATTGCTAATAGCGGTGTAAAACCCAACTCACTCACTTATATCATAACCAGTTGGCATTTTTTTTAAATGAGGGAAGATTTATTTCAGGATTATAATTCCAAAACAACTGAATACTTAGTCAAATTTAGTCTAATGGTAATTAAATGATTTTTTAAACTGGAAAGTAATGAATAGCAATATTGTTCTTCACTGACCTGAAGGTATCCAATACCTATGAACCAAAAGTTGGGCACCATAATGTTCACTGAAATTATTATTATTACTATTATAGCATATTTATATAGTGCACATATCCAGGCAACTAGTGCATGCTCAAGGCGCTGGTATTTTTCCCCTCGATCATTGGATGTCAGTCTCAATGGCACATCGTATTATCAATCTCAACTCCCTGGGGAGTATACAACTCTTGCAGCCATTAGGCGCACCGAGATATTGTGGCCTTCTCATCCTAACGAAATGCATTGTACATAACCATGGGATATACCATACTACTGTTTTAACACAGATACTCCACTTAGAGTATTACATACTGATTGTACCAGGCAGGTTAACAACATGAACCATCCTTACTCTGTGATGCAGCAGAGTAACCAGCAGAGATTGAACCACTGCCCTTCCACCCTCTGGGAAGACACTTAATCCAGTACACCATTTTGCAAAACTGTCTCCCTTTGGTCTATCAATAACTGTTGGTCATGGTCAGGTTAGAATAACAGATTTGCCTTGACTTGGTTTATTAGACAATCTGAAATGATGCCTAGTTTGCCGTCTCCTTTCAGTAAATGTACTGATGCAAGTATTCCAGTTTCATCACGGCGTGTCAGCATGTTGTGGGAAGAAAGACAATAGTGAAGCATGCGTGAATAAAGTTAACATGACTATGAAATCAAAATTTTACATCAAAATCAGCATTTTTATCAAAGTGAATAATTTTCTATAAAAACCAAATTATTCATCAAAGTCTGCATAATTTTACAATAAAATCAAGAATATCGAGTACTTTCTTGATCAGTCTATACTTATACTATCAATTGCGCATGAGGGTGGTGCAGCAGAGGTAACGAACCAGTCATGAATTCTGGGATATCATTTGGTTACTCATGGGAGAAAAAACAATAACAAAAGCAACAACCATTCCACGGAAATTGCTCTGGATCAGTGGCCCTTTAAATCTTGAGCACTTTTGTGAAACCAACAATCATAGGTATAGTGCTGACTGACAAAGCTAGAGATTCGAACCCATGATTATAGGCTACTGCTGTTCCAAAGGGACACAACTCTGTACAGTGAATTGCTACAATTTTAATGACAGAGCTATCCACACGCTATTTATCTAGAAGTGCTAAAACATATTTGTCTCAAACAAAATTCACACTTACTCACCACAAGAATCGTGTCAATATAAACATATTTTCTTTTAAGTGCTTAACAGCTGTTATTTACCATATCCTTCTCACAGACTCAAGTTTCAGAGGTTTATCAAGTCATTCAGGATGTGTGATGTTACGCAACACCAGGCCATAGTTAGGCTGCACTTGACCTTTAAGTGGACAGGGTTTTGGAAACATAGACTATGACTTATCTTGCGAACGCTGGACACGAGACATGAAATAGGAACAGTGGCTATTGTTATTTATCGCCATGGTAGAATTCCGTCTTGAGTGCAGTAATCTAGACATGAAGACAATCAGGAGACTGTGTCAAGTAATCTTGAAATATGGCTGGGAGATTACCATTACACAAGTCATTTACAGAATGACAGAAATGCCGCTGTGAAGCAAATCACTGACTGTTTACTCTTCTACTTTCAGAACAAACACAGTAACCACTTACAGATTCAGTGAGTATGGTTTTATGCAGCTTTAGGTTTTCATCAACATCATGGTGGGGGCACAGAAATGGGCTTCACACATTGTAGCCATGAAGGGAATCAAACCAGGTTGTCCGTAAACTCAGTCAGTCAGTCGTCATTAACCATGGTAGGCAGAAACCAACCACACCTTTAGTAACAGAAATCAAACCAGGTTGTCCGTGTGCAATAACCCTAGACTAACCAACCAACCCAAGACTCAAGAAATTGTTCAGTTTTGCAGACCATGGCGTGCTGGAAAGAGTGTCTGCCCTGAGAGAGAAAGGTTGGTGTTCAAATCTGGCTGCCTCAAGCCAAATATGCTTCTTATTGTTACCCAGCCTGGTCTTAGGGCATAAAACACGCAATGGAATTAGTGTAGATTCTGAGAAAGGTGGGGAGGCCTAATGCTTAAAGCATCTGCTTGTCGCTTCTGAAAACTTGGCAATCCGATATCAGTGCCTAACTCTCCTATAAATGATGGATTCGCTCATCACGCTGAAGATCCGGGTTTGATTCCCCACATGGGTACAATATATGAAGCCCATTTCTGGTGTTCCTGGCTGTGATAGTGCTTCTGACAAACTTGCTAATCAGATATCAGTGCCTAACTCTCCTATAAATGGTGGATTCGCTCATCACGCTGAAGATCCGGGTTTGATTCCCCACATGGGTACAATATATGAAGCCCATTTCTGGTGTTCCTGGCTGTGATAGTGCTGGAATATTGCCAAAAGCCACATAATCCATACTCACTCACTCTGAGAGGGGTTTCAACGTTAAACTGCAGCTTGGCATCTTAGTGGGTAATAATACAAGCGCAAGTAATTCAACACACTAGACATGGATGTGCATAGACGTCAGTACTTGAGTGAATTTCTCCTGAACACAACCTCAAACCCCCTTCAGTTCATTGGTCATGCTGTTGTGTGACCTCGCTGATAGTGTGTTATCGTCATGTGATGTTGACTTTATTTTACAGTCTACTTGCATGTATGTGAGTGCTGTGCTTGTTAGTCCTGAGACCTGCGAAGATCGGGGTTAGAATTGATCTTCAGTAATCCATGCTTGTCGTAAGCAGCTAACAGGACTGGGTGGTCAGGCTTACTGACTTGGTTGACACATGTCATTGTATGGTAGATTGATGTGCATGCTGTCGATCACTGGATTGCCTGGTCCAGACTCAATTATTTAAAGACCATCACCATGTAGCTGGAATATTGCTGAGTGTGGCGTTAAACAACAAACCAACCAATCAATGTTAGTCTTGAAACACATCATCTAATTTCATCATGTGAAGAAATAAAAGTGACACAAAACATTCTTCATCTTCTGGTACTTTTGGATTGTAAATTTACTGAAATAACAAATCATCAAAATAATACTGATTAATATTAACTCTTCCATAATGTAAACATGTAAACGTTATAAAAGAGAGTACACAAGTCATAATTGTTGCCATTGCTGATTAGTGAACACTGATGTCTTTGATATACAATGTATTATGTTACCATGGAGATAGGGTCATTTAAGGTCCATCTCAATACTTGATGGAAACAATAACCTTTAGGACACCAAAGAAATTGTTTTTTACAAATTTATGCAAGACAAAAATCATGGCCTTGTGGTACAGATGAACCAACCATTCACTTTGTGAGGAAAAAATATGCTGTGTTTTATTAAAAATATTATATGTCTGATGAAACTCTAATTTGAAGCCCTTTTCTGGTGAGTCTCTCCCCAGCCGGGATATTGCTGGAATATTGCTAAAAGCGGAGTAAAACCCACCTCACTCACTCACTCACTCATTTTAATTTGAAAAATATTTTTATGAAGACATTCTGTCTGGAACTGGAACAATGACAGAAAACATGGTAACATGCTGCATTAAGAAGTGTCCAATCATAGTTTGGTGTTGTTAATCCTTGCAATTCATTTCAAAGGGGCGGTGGGCTAGCCTAATGGTTAAAGCGTTGGCTCGTCACGCCGAAGACCCGGGGTCGAATCCCCACATGGGTACAATGTGTGAAGCCCATTTCTGGTGTCTCCCGCCGTGATGTTGCTGGAATATTGCTAAAAGTGGCGTAAAACCAAACTCAGTCAGTCAGTCATTTCAAAATTCAGTTTATCAATAGTGCTACAATAATATTATTGAAGGAAATGCAGCCTGGGAGTGTTTTCAGGAAGGAGATGGTGATGGGGGTTCTTGGTGTAGCAGAGTCGTTACAGACACAGCTCACGTCTCTCTACCTGGATGACCCTTGAACCCTAGCAGCTGGCTGTGGCCAGGGTTGTGTATTCAGGGGAGATAATAAGGTAAACACAGCCCTGGCTGCTTGTTTACTTGTGGTTATATGGTTGGAGAGAATGGAAAGTCAATATGCCTGCAGCTTTGATGGTCGTAACTGTAATGTAATCATAATCATGTCTCTAAATGTAGCTCTGTGGAGCATGTGTGTGTGTCTGTTTGATGAGAGTGTGTGAGGGGTGGTGGGGTAGCCTGTTCGCTTGTCACATTGAAGATCTGGGTTCGATTCCCCTACATGCGTACAATGTGTGAGGCCCATTTCTGGTGTCCCCTGCAGTGATATTGCTGGAATATTGCTAAAAGCGGTGTAATGCCATACCCACTCACTCACTGTGAGTGTGCGTGTGTGAGAGAATGTATGGACCAGTGTGTGTGTGTCAGTGAGTGTCTGTGTTTGATGTAAGTGTGTGTGTCTGATATAAGTGTGTGTCTGTGTCAGTGTGTCAGTATGTGTGAGAGAGTGACTGGATGTCTGATATGTGTTTGTGAGATAGAGCGTAAGAGTTTATGAATGTGTGTGAGTGTGTGAGTGGGAGTCTGTCTGACGTGTGTGTGAGAGCATATGTCAATGAGTGTGTGAATGAGTGAGTAAGTGTGACAGTGTAAATTTTATGCATGTGTCTCCGTGTGGCTGTTTCTGTGTGAATGTGAGTGTGAGGTGGAAGGGGGTGGGAAGGGGTTACAGGCATGTTAAAGATTATATGTCATCTTAGTCTGTCATATAGACCCTGAAACAAATATGTGTGTGAAGCCCATTTCTGGTGTCCCCCACCATGATGTTGCTGGAATATTGCTAAAAGCAGCGTAAAATCATACTCACTCACTCACTCACTGGAAGAAATATACCCAATGTAGCCCATGCAAGTCTAGAAGGTGTGGCAAGTCTAGATTACCACAGTTTGATCAGAAAGTCTCTAGGTTCCTTTTCACTGTATTATATTTTAATCTAAAAAAATTTTTTCTGTAAAATATGTACATTTCAGAGACTAGCTGTTAGTCTAATGTAATCTATGATCCTGTGTATGTATGGGGATAGACTAACAACTAGTCTCTGAAATGAACATATTTTACTGAAAAAAGTTCATAGTAAAAAATATATAATATAATGAAAAGGAGCCCTGAGACTTTCTTCATTTTCAGAATTTCCTGAAGCTGAGGAAATTTAGACTTGCCAAATTTTCTAGACTTGCGTGGGCTTTCTTGGATATATTTGCTTCAGGGTCTGTACGACAGACTAGTATGGGAATAGATACTAATGCATCAGTTTGACAGTTGTCTGGTAAAATAAAATACCATCACCTTAATTATCATCATCTTAACCCTTGAAACCATGCAGCCCAATATATGGACCCTTTTTGTAAAAGTTCTGGGTACTGCTGATGCTTCAAAGGTTTCTAAACACTTCCCCATCTCATACTTCCTGTTTACGTGCGTGATGCCAAAAACACTGGAAAATCAGTATGATGAGCTGAACATCATCATGATGTGTGGTGATGTTGTTGAAAATACATATGTGACCAGAAAATAACAAAACAACTTGCTCATCTGTATAAGCATCATGCATATCTAGCTTGGTGCATCAGTCTGCAGTATGTTTTATTTTGTCAGGAGGGAACGGTTCTTACACTGCTATCATCGATATTGCAGCTGTTTCATGACAACCTGTAAACAATGAGTCTGGGCCAGCCAAACCAGTGATTGATGTGCATAAACATGGTTACAGATTGTGTTTGTTTGTCGATGGTGCACGTATTCAATATATATTCAAGGTATATGGCAGTAGCCTGTAAAAAATTGAGTGTGGACCAGATAAACCAGTGATTAATACAATGTGCAACAATACAATCTGTACAATATGACCTCACAATCTGCCAGGTCACAGATTGTGTTTGTTTGTCGATGGTGCACTTATTCAATATATATTCAAGGTATATGGCAGTGACCTGTAAATAACATATTGTGGACCAGATATACCCGTGATTAAATCCATGAGCAGCAATAGAATCTTCTCATTATGACCACACAATCTGCAAAGTCACAGATGAGGTTTTTTTGTTAATGCTGCACTTAGCAATATTCAAGCTATATGACAATAACCTGTAAATAACTGAGTGAGGACCAGACACCCCAGTGATTCATATCGTAGGAAACATCCCACCCCATGCTATCGGGTACAGCGACACACAGTCAACCAAATAACCTAGCCTCACCACCTGATCCTTGTAATTATTAACAAAATTTATTTTCTTGTGAACAATTGACTTGCCTTTGCATGAGTTTGTGACAGTTGCCACCAATGGGGCAGGATAAGCTTACTTTTTGGCAGACACCTGGTGTCATCACTGTTTTATAGAGATCCATAAACATATGTTTATGATGTAGTGGGGTGGTAACCTCCCAAAACCCCTACAGCCCATAGACCGCCTCCGTGGTGTAGTGGTTAGAGCGTCCGCCCGGAGAGCGGAAGGTCGCGGGTTCGATCCCCGACCGCTTCATACCAAAAGACGTTAACATATGGTACTTGTTGGTCCCTGCCTGGCGTTCGGCAT
The DNA here is from genome assembly GCF_003918875.1 of Haliotis rubra. NCBI lineage: Eukaryota > Metazoa > Mollusca > Gastropoda > Lepetellida > Haliotidae > Haliotis > Haliotis rubra. The sequence continues at coordinate 4,117,156 of NW_025765669.1, forward strand.
TAATGGGTACAACAAGGACTGGTTGGCTCGGAGTCAGTATAATGTGTCTGAGTGGGGTATTCATGCTTTACTGCGACATGGTATCTCAGTGGGCTAGCACTATAAAACCAGCTTCTGTCTGGGCTAGTACAAGCAGCCGCACATACACATACACACGCATGCACGTCGTCATATGAGCGAAATATTCTCAAGCACGATGTTAAACCCAATTTCACCTCACCTCACCTACAGCCCATAACCCCTACAGCTTATAACAACAAAGTTCATGGTCCAGTGCACAGCTAATCTCCTGCCTGTTACCTATTTTATACAATGGACCAGACCAAACACTTCGCAATTGAGAGAATGATTTTGATGAGCAATGACCAAACTAAGAGTTTGAGAGAATGGTTTTAATGGGTGATAACAAAATATTTTAACAGAAGTTCAATAATATTGAACTTGAAGTTTAATTAACTTAATTGAATATCATAATGTCATAAGGTATTAAATGTTTTTTATGTTTTATTTTTCTACTAGTGGGATTTTGAAAAGGAAACTGTTTTTAAGAAAGATTACTTTTCATTAGTTTTGTTGCTTTGCCTTATGATCCTCTACATGACAACTAGCACAAATGACATAGTATGTAACATGTATTAGGGATGAACAGGGTTATTCTGAAGTAAAATGTAAATAATCATCACAAATTTTATCATATTTTATCTCTGTTTTGGTAGACACTCAACAAACTGAAAATTCTACATTGGTTTAAAATCTCAACTAAAGCTCTAATCTGCTTCTTTCCATTTGCATATATTATCATCCACCGTGATGTCATGAACGAGTTGAAGTTTGTTAACACGTTTCAAAATATATTTTAAAATTATTTCAAATTTTGATACTAAAAATATACTTGGGTGAGCTCCAGAGCCTATTTTGGTTAAAGGGAATCTAAGGGATCAGCCCTCATGCGACCAATTAGAATACAAAGAAAATAGATCCCAACTTGTTCTGGGATCGACTTGATCTAATCTCTCAGTATAATCAGTTTCATCCACTCCTAGCTTTCACATGGAGACCGAAATATTTGTCAACCGAAATATTTTTGCTCTATGTAGCAACAGAATAAGGGTATTATTCCAATCAGAAAACACAGGAAAGAAACTAGACGCTGCATATATCTGTGTTTCTATTGATTTCGGAAGCTGTGATGCACACATTTGACAAGTTGGCATGTGGGTTGACATGATGTATCCTGGATGAGCCAAACAGATGAAACACTTCCTATTATATGCTTGGGGATCATTATCCTAAATATACATATTTGTCTGGCTTGACACTCCTTAAATATTTTGCTTTGATTCTGGCATGGTGTCAATGTAAATAGGGTATTTCAACACTTGATATTATTAATGTGTAAACAGTATTACTGATTTGTTTGTTTGTTTGTTTGTTTCTTGTTAAACGCCACAATATTCCAGCTGTATGATGGCGGTCAGTACATAGTTGAGTCTGGATCAGACAATCCAGTGATTAACAGCATAAGCATTGATCGATGCAATAGAGATACACTGACATGTGTCAACCAAGTCAGCGAGCCTGACCACCCGATCCCATTAGTCACCTCTTACGACAAGCATGGGTTGTTTAAGACCAATTCTAACCCGGGTCTTCATGGGATACTACTGTGGATAGTAGTCGGAGATTGTCTGAATACAGTACTAGTGGGTGTCAGCAAAGTGGTAGGCATCTCAGATCTGCTGCCCTCTCATTTCACTATTTGCCTCCCTCCCTCCCTCCCTCACCCACCCATCCGCCCGCCCGCCCACCAGCCCTTCCTCGCGCACACTCACTCACTCACTCACTCACTCACACTCACTCACACACTCACTGTAAATAAGGCTATAAGATATCAGAACAAAATCAGCTTAGGCCACACTTTAATTTATTCTTGGTTTAAAGACACAAAAATGACTGAAATAGTCTGAATTTGCAGTTTTTTTATCCTGCCATTAAACAAGGAACTACTATTAATAACTTTGCCTCCATGTTGAACAAACAAGATTTCCATGTTGAAACATAAACATGCATTATTGAAAATACCCGCCTACTTGTAGTAGATGAGAAAACTATAAAAAATATCTTATTGCTGTTTTATTAATTCACATATTTTCCTGTTAAAGATCCCAGCAATGGAACAAAGGTGTGGCCAAGGAGGTAAGATATTTATTTCTACACGATGAATTAGACACTAGAGAAACCAGTCTCCATCACACCACTAGCCTTTAAAAACTGTTACTAGCCTCTATCTAGCAGGCAAGCATTATTTTCTAACACTGCACTGCTTTTTCATTAATACACATATTTTCCTGTTAAAGATCCTTAAAGCAATGAAAACAAAGGTGTGACGAAGGAGGATGTAGCTTTCTACATGATGATTTAACCAGTTGAGCTACCATCCTTAATCTCATCACTAGCCCTTAAAAACTGTTACTAGACTCCATCTAGCAGGCAAGCATTATGTTCTAACGCTGCCTGTGATCAGTGTTATGACAAACCTGGTAACTGACACTGCAGGAGGCTGCAGGAGGCTGTCACAGACCGAGATATACACAGAACTCTTATGCACAACCTTAATCAAGATAATTAGTACGGCACTAGGCAATGTAGGTTTCGTCCAGCAACGCGCCCACACTCAGCATCAGCTGGGTTGGAGTCAGCTGATACATCTCCCCAGACCGAACACTGAAATAATATTCATTAACCTAATGGTATTCAGCTGAATGTTCTTGGGCAATGTATGTAAAGTGGGTGAAGCATGGTACAGGCCTCACCTGAAGTGGGGTAAGTTGAGGTCAGCTAACATGCCCTGAGGATGGACCCTGTCAACAAGGTGATTCAACATGTGCCAGTTCAGCCTACATTGGTCATTTGTTTACCTGTCGTTAAGAGATGGGTGTAATGTGTACGTGGAAGTAGCAGCATGATTTTAAGGTGTGATGGTTTATGGCTTACAACTGTAATGGTGAATGGTTTATAACTCGAGCTGCATTTTAACACACAATGCTGCATTATAAATTTACACCTGTAATTACACCTGGATTGTCATGCTGCATGATTTGCATTTGTCATGCTTAATAGTTCACATGTCATATCCAACCTGTCCTAATATAGTGCTGCATGCCATATCACTGACATGCTGCATGCCATATACCTGTGGTGCTGCATGCAATATCCCTGTGGTGCTGCATGCCATATACCTGTGGTGCTGCATGCCATATACCCATGGTGCTGGATGCCATATACCTGTGGTGCTGCATGCCATATACCTGTGGTGCTGCATGCCATATACCCATGTTGCTGCATGCCATATAACCCGTGGTGCTGCATGCCATATACCTGTGGTGCTGCATGCCATATAACCCGTGGTGCTGGATGCCATATACCTGTGGTGCTGCATGCCATATACCTGTGGTGCTGCATGCTATATACCTGTGGTACTGCCATATACCCATGGTGCTGCATGCCATATACCTGTGGTGCTGCATGCCATATACCCATGGTGCTGCATGCCATATAACCCGTGGTGCTGCATGCCATATACCTGTGGTGCTGCATGCCATATAACCCGTGGTGCTGCATGCCATATACCTGTGGTGCTGCATGCCATATACCTGTGGTGCTGCATGCCATATACCTGTGGTGCTGCATGCCATATACCTGTGGTGCTGCATGCCATATATGTGGTGCTGCATGCCATATAACCTGTGGTGCTGCATGCCATATATACCTGTGGTGCTGCATGCCATATAACCCGTGGTGCTGCATGCCATATACCTGTGGTGCTGCATGCCATATACCTGTGGTGCTGCATGCCATATACATGTGGTGCTGCATGCCATATACCTGTGGTGCTGCATGCCATATACCTGTGGTGCTGCATGCCATATACCCGTGGTGCTGCATGCCATATAACCCTGTGGTGCTGCATGCCATATACATGGTGCCTGTGGTGCTGCATGCCATATACCCATGGTGCTGCATGCCATATACCTGTGGCCATGCCATATGTGGTGCTGCATGCCATATACCTGTGGTGCTGCATGCCATATACCCATGGTGCTGCATGCCATATACCTGTGGTGCTGCATGCCATATACCTGTGGTGCTGCATGCCATATACCCATGGTGCTGCATGCTATATCCCTGTGGTGCTGCATGCCATATACCCATGGTGCTGCCATGCCATATACCTGTGGTGTGCATGCCATATACCTGTGGTGCTGCATGCCATATACCTGTGGTGCTGCATGCCATATACCCATGGTGCTGCATGCCATATACCTGTGGTGCTGCATGCCATATACCTGTGGTGCTGCATGCCATATACCTGTGGTGCTGCATGCCATATACCTGTGGTGCTGCATGCCATATACCTGTGGTGCTGCATGCCATATACCTGTGGTGCTGCATGCCATATACCTGTGGTGCTGCATGCCATATACCTGTGGTGCTGCATGCCATATACCTGTGGTGCTGCATGCCATATACCTGTGGTGCTGCATGCCATATACCTGTGGTGCTGCATGCCATATACCTGTGGTGCTGGATGCCACATCCAAGCAGTGCTGCATGCAGCATAAGTGTATAGCTTTAATGAATACAATGCTAGCATATCATATGTTACAGCTGTCATGCAGCCAGATCAACACATGAGTTGCAGCCAACACTGCACTCCAAAGAAACAACTGTGCAATTTGACATACAGGAAACCTGTTTCAATAGCTGCATAACAGCTGATTGTATCAAATTAGAACATGTTCCATGCTCCATGCTATTTTGATTCACACTGTGTTAATTTGGTGTATTTTGAGAAAATCTCACACTGAGATGTTTGCTTTGTGAAATGCAGTTATATGATTAATAAAGCCAATTCATCACCAAGTCCTGGCACAGCTGTAACTCTATACAGCTGCTGCCACTTTGGCTTAATACAGATGCTGTCACTTTGACCTAATACAGCTGCCATCACTGTAGCTTATTACAGCTGCCATCAATGTGGCTTATTACAGCTGCCATCACTGTGGCTTATTACAGCTGCCATCAATGTGGCTTATTACAGCTGCCATCACTTTGGTTTATTACAGCTGCCATCTCTGTGGCTGAATACAGCTGCCATCACATTGGCTTAATACAGCTGTCATTTATGTGGTTTATTACAGCTGTCACCACTTTGGCTTAATACAGCTGCCATCACTGTGGCTTAATACAGCTGCCATCACCGTGGCTTATTACAGCTGCCATAACTGTGGCTTAATACAGCTGCCATCGCTTTGGCTCAATACAGCTGCAATCACTTTGGCTTAATACAGCTGCCATCACTTTGGCTCAATACAGCTGCCATCACTTTGGCTCAATACAGCTGCCATAACTGTAGCTTGATATAGCTGCCATCACTTTGGCTTAATACAGTTGCCATCACTGTGGCTTATTACAGCTGCTGTCAGTTTGGCTTAATACAGCTACCATAACTATAGCTTGATATAGCTGCCATCACTTTGGCTCAATACAGCTGCCATAACTGTAGCTTAATATAGACTTCATCACTTTGGCTTATTACAGCTGGCATCACTTTGGCTTAATACAGTTGCCATCACTGTGGCTTATTACAGCTGCTGTCAGTTTGGTTTAATACAGCTACCATAACTGTAGTTTCATACAGCTGCTGTAACTACAGCTTCAAGAAGCTACAGCGATGGCAGCCATCCAAAAGCCATCCAACAGCTTAAGGCCCTCTGGCTTGTTTATAACAAACAAGATGACAAGACCCCCTGCCTGGACACAGCCTGGGGCAGCAGCCACTTTAATCCATTTGGGGACACAAGTAACACCTCCAGATTGTTGCTACCGTTTCCTGGCGCTCAGTTTTTAACTCCACAGGAAACAAACAACAGCAACCGTCTCAAACTAGGCCAGGCCATTATGACATAGCAGGTTGTTTGCAAGGGAAACACTCAAAATACTACAGGCTAGAAAGAAAACAAAATATGGACAAGGTTTACCCAAAAAGTTAAAGAATGAGTCTTGGCAACAAAGGGAAATATGAGGAAAAGGTTTTTGTTACTTCCCCTGCACAAGCTGAGGGTTGGGTGGTTGCGATGTTCCGGTCAACATGCAGCAGCAGTAACAACCCAGCGGAGACATCGCAGCATTGACGCGAGGAGGGGAATTGTTTGCGGGCAATACTTCAGTTACACATTTAGTGCCTGCTTTAGAACGGTTCTAAGTGCTGTTTTTAATGGAAATGGTATATCCCTTTTGTTACTTACTTTAAAGCTAATTATTATATATAGAAATAATTTTCAGGTGCACTTTGGGGCAGGTACTTGTTGGAACTGGAACTTGTTTATTGCCTGTTTTATTCACCCTGATAAATCTGTCAGTGTAATGCTACAGAAATATGGCAGAAATCTAAGCCCATCGTCTCAAGTTAAAACATGAACTATGCTGTTATTTTGCAATCTCACGAGTCAAATAAATAAAACTAGGTTGTGGCAGGTACAAGGCATTCTCTGGACCTGTGTCTATTTGAATGTCTATACTGCAGTTCCTGTATTTAATCTCAGTCTCCATTAAATGTCCCTGTATGTTCAGGAAACAAAACAACAACAGACGTTTAACAGTCCTTTACTAAAACAAAGAGAGCTCTTTCTTTTCTGTGCCTGTTTATTTATAGGGACACAAGACTGTTACTAGAGTAACGCTTAGTCTCTGAATATATATAATTTTGATAGAAAAAACAAATAAACCCATTTAAACTGAAAAGGAGCCCCAGTAGATGAGAAATTCACCTGAGGAAATCTAGACTTACTTCATTTAGGGCTTTAGCATTGCAGGGAGGGCTATAGACTAAGGCTTAGTCTCTGAATATATATAATTTTGATAGTAACAAACAAGCCCATTTAAATTGAAAAGGAGCCCTAGGGAGACCAGAGACCTGGGGAAATCTAGACTTGTTTCGTTTAGGGCTTTAGCACTACAAGGAAGGCTAGGCTGTAGGGAAATAATGTGGTTCAGGGACTCTGAGACAGGTAAGGCTGTTACTAGATCAAGTGAATTTTGAAGTCATAATTCTGTGTGCAAGTTTTAGAGACAACATTGTTGGAATCATTCACATTTATGAATATACTACTCAAAAGAAGTTAAGGATGTATCGTTTCATTAACTATGATACCAATCCAGAATTGGGTTCCCCTTAACTTTTTTTGAGTGGTATAAAATATTATTTGTGAAGTTCCATCTTCTCAATCATGTTATGGCATGACAGATTAACTCAGGCTCGCTGACTTGGTTGACACATGTCATTGGTTACCAATTGCGTAGATCGATACTCATGATGTTGATCACTGGATTGTCTGTCCAGACTGGATTATTTACAGACCATGTAGCTGGAATATTGCTACTTGTGGTGTAAACCTTAACTCACTTGCTGTAGAGATATCAAAGTATTGGTTGTCCTTAACTTCTTTCGAGTAGTATAGATTGTTATTTCTGAAATTTTAGCTCCACCAAACCATTAGTTCCTGATGAGATTGTTAAAAAGCACTTGACATTTAGATAAGCTAAAAATGAAACATTTAAAAATCTTTACATATTTTCAGGAAATGGATCTAAATGCATTTTAACTGTCATAAATATGTCATATTTCACAATTTTCAGCACATGGAAAATGGTATTCAGCATCTGTGGAATTAGTTTATCATATTTTAGCACCTGGATAAGTTGCAAGCTTCATCTATCTCGTGATGAAATTACAGCTGGTTTACTGTAACAAGTACATGGGATATACAGGTAAAACAATTTGCATCTTGTAATTTTGCCAAAGTTTTCATACATATTTGTAGATAAATCGTTATGCCCACCAACTTCCTGTTTCATACATGTGTCATGTTGACATAAGGTCTACATTATTATTAAACCAGTTATTCATACATATCTGTATATCAAATGAAGCAAGGATATTGCTGATATCACAACCCACCAAATCTGTTATAATTATGATATTCAGAGCATCCTGATACACTGTTAGAAAACTTCAATGTATCAGGGGCGGATCCTGGGCCATGTGTGTGTGCTGGATGGGGTGTGTTTGTGCATGATGGGGTGTGTTTGTGCGGGATGGGGTGTTTGTGCGTGCGTGCGTGTGCGCGTGTGTTTTCCCTGAGTAGAATTTCCCCTTACCCTTTCGACTTCATGATTTATGTGCACCCCTTTTCCAAAATCCTCAGGATTCGCCCTGTGTATTCGCTTATAATACAAATTCTGTGTGATACAGGTTAAATATTGTTGCTATTACTCTGTTTTTGAGTGTTCTGAGTTTTCTTCCCAGTATTATTCGAACACATTCCAGACAGAATTAAACAATTCTGAGATTTTCATTCCTGTCCGCCTTCTAAAATCCATTCCTTCTAACGCCACTGATTTGTGCTCAATAGACCAACCAATGTTGTAATCCGTATGACCAGTTACATGGTACAACAACCTAAAGTGTATATATGGATCATATCAAGTTGAAGAGACAGAACCTCTCCACTACTACTGCTGCTACTACTACTACTACTACTACTGCTACTACTACTACTACTACTACTACCACTACCACTACCACTACCACTACCACTACCACTACCACTACCACTACCACTACCACTACTACTACTACTACTACTACTACAACTACTACGACACTTGAACCGATCCCCACCACAGCACAAAGTTTAAATATTTCATACAGTCAATGTTTTTAAGAAACTGTCATTACCAAGGCATCATTTCAGATTGACCTAGAGCACTATAGCTATCACAGTGTAGACTTACGACAAATATAACGTATAATATTACGTTATGGGTAATAGGGCAGTGGGGTAGCCCAGTGGTTAAAGCTTTTGCTAATCATGCTGAAGACCCAGGTTCAATTCCCCGTATGGGTACAATGTGTGAAGCCCATTTCTGGTGTCCCCTGTCGTGATGTTGCTGGAATATTGCTAAAAATTGGCGTAAAACTAAACTCACTCACTCATGGGTTATGTCCCGATCAGGATGAATTGTCAGAAATTGTATTCCTTTATTGCCTTTATGATATATTTCTGTCTTCAGTCTCTTATAAAAAGAATTTTCAGCTATTATGGTAAAATCTGTTCAAAAAAATTTGTTAGCTTTACTTGATAAGCATTTGTGTATCGACACTAGCAGCCTTTTTGTCACTGTTCGTGTGAATCTTTGGTATTGCATGTTTATACTGTACGTAGTCTTTGTATGCATATGTGTGTATCTTGTCAAAAAACCTGAATCCTTTCTTATGTCTTTTTTTCAAAAGAGGGCAAGGAATTCCCTGGCTCCTTGTCTCCACCTGTAACGGGGATTCAGCAATGAAATATTTAATACAAAAAACACACAAAAATCTTTTCAAAAACAAAATTTGCTGAGTGAGGTGTTAAACAATAACACAATTTTCCCAATCTCATCAGTATAACACCATGAGAAAAAGGAAATAATATGCGAAAAGTTCCAAATTAGTCATCATGTAAGTGGGCAGTAATTATAGGAACAATAGTTACATAACAATATCACGATGACCTCAAAATAGATGAAGGAAGAGAGTAAGGTGACCTCATGTGATAGTTGGATACATGCTGTCGCTAGCCCACCTCATCCTGACCACCAAGAGCGCCCCCTGTGGTCCAACATGTACTTCGCTCCTGTCTCTTCAGGAAGCTAAAGCTTGTGCCTGTCATCATGGCAGCGTGGCCTAAAGCGAAGAGACAGGGTGAAATTCCATCATGTTTTTGCCGTTATATCTTTTTAAACACTCACATGAAGCCTTTCTTTCTGTGATTAAGGTGCTATGAAGTATGTCAATCCTTTTAAGAATATTTGATAGTGGTATCAGAATATTATCTAATGTGATGTTTTACGTCATGGCTATTTTCCCATCTGCTAGTCTTTGAAGCTTGTGTGGTGTTACAATATCTTCTGAAAGGATTTGCTAGTTTCTGTTTTTGTGCATCATTTGGATCGATAACTTCCAGGGCTCATATAGATCAGATGTACCTTTAATGTTATAGATGATTAATCAAAATCCAAAGTAAGGACTGGTAATTTATGTTAAGAGGGGACGTGGGAAGGGTGCTGTGTCTGTGTGGGTGGGTGTGCGTGCCTGCATGTATGCACGCGTGTGTGGGAGGATGTGCATAGGTGGATCCTGAGGGGGATAGCGCAGCCCCCCTTTTGTCCTAAAAGTTTACTAAATGACCATGGAAACTATCGTGAAAACAGGTGAAAATGAACTTTCTAAAAAATCTGTATCCGCCCCTGATGTGCGTGTGTAACAGAGCATGTGTGTTCATGCAAGACACATGAGTATATGTTCAGCAAGGCATATGTGTTTGTGTGTGTTCATGCATGCATGTGTGTGTGTGTGACCTTATGTCTGATGTCAGTCACAAATGGCAGCTACGCCAGCTATCCTAATTGATATACAACTAGGCCATGTGTATAAACCTGGAATATATACACAACTATATTCATGTGTATAATCAGTAACTGAAACAATGTTCATAATGCTGTTGTATCACATCGCAGCCTGTTTAGTATTTAAAGGATGCCATGACGTTAATGGCTGATGACTAAGGGTTGAATGTAATCACATCATACTAATGTAAATCAAGGGTGTTATGGCAAGGGTTGAATCTCACGACAACAGACTAATGTAAATGTTATAGCTGATGACGAGGGTTGAATTTCATGACAACAGCCTATTGTAAATCAGGGATGTCATGATGTTAATTGCTGCTGCTGATGGTCAAATGTCATGACAACAGCCTATTGTAAATCAGGGATGTCATGATGTTAATTGCTGATGATGATGGTCAAATGTCATGACAACAGCCTATTGTAAATCAAAGGAGGCCCTAACATTTATGTAGCTAATGACGAGGGTTGAATTCATGACAACAGCCTATTGTAAATCGAAGGTGGCCATAACAATTATTGCTGATGATGAGAGCTGACTGTCACGACAACAGCCTATTGTAAGTCGAAGGATGCCCTAAGAGTTATAGCTGATGACGAGGGTTGAATGCCATGACAACAGCCTATTGTAAATCAAAGGATGATATGAATGTTATTGCTAATGACGAGGGTTGAAGGTCATGACAACAGTCTATTGTAATTCAAAGGATGATATGAATGTTATTGCTGATGACGAGGGTTGAATGCCATGACAACAGTCTATTGTAAATCAAAGGATGATATGAATGTTATTGCTAATGATGAGGGTTGAATGTCATGACAACAGTCTATTGTAAATCAAAGGATGATATGAATGTTATTGCTAATGATGAGGGTTGAATGTCATGACAACAGCTAGCTTATTGTAATTCAAAGGATGATATGAATGTTATTGCTAATGATGAGGGTTGAATGTCATGACAACAGTCTATTGTAAATCAAAGGATGATATGAATGTTATTGCTGATGACTAGGGTTGAATGTCATGACAACAGCCTATTGTAAATCAAAGGATGATATTAATGTTATTGCTGATGACTAGGGTTGAATGTCATGACAACAGCTAACTTATTGTAAATCAAAGGATGATATGAATGTTATTGCTGATGACTAGAGTTGAATGTCATGACAACAGCCTATTGTAAATCAAAGGATGATATGAATGTTATTGCTGATGACTAGGGTTGAATGTCATGACAACAACCTATTGTAAATCAAAGGATGATATTAATGTTATTGCAGATGACTAGGGTTGAATGTCATGACAACAGCCTATTGTAAATCAAAGGATGATATTAATGTTATTGCTGATGACTAGGGTTGAATGTCATGACAACAGCCTATTGTCAATCAAAGGATGATATTAATGTTATTGCAGATGACTAGGGTTGAATGTCATGACAACAGCCTATTGTCAATCAAAGGATGATATTAATGTTATTGCTGATGACTAGGGTTGAATGTCATGACAACAGCCTATTGTAAATCAAAGGATGATATGAATGCTTTTGCTGATGATGAGGGTTGAATGCCATGACAACAGTCTATTGTAAATCAAAGGATGATATGAATGTTATTGCTGATGACTAGGGTTGAATGTCATGACAACAGCCTATTGTAAATCAAAGAATGCCATGACAGTTATAGCTGATGACGAGGGTTGAATGTCATGACAACAGCCTATTGTATGTCGAAGGAGGCCATATAGCAATTATTGCCGATGACGAGACAGTTGACTTTTATGACTGTCTGTGATGAAGTTGGGATGTCATATGACATAAAATGACCAATGTATACCTTTATAACACTATTCAATAAAAAGATAATGCCACAAATTTGTGGGATATTAAGCGTCAGTAAGCTGACATGTTGCCCTGGCACCCTCAGGTATCCCTCTTCTCCATGCTATACTTAGTTTACAATCAGCTTATAATGCCCATGTGTTGCCTTATAACGAGGAGCCCTTGTAACAAAGGGACATGGGGATCTGTTACAGTGTGGCCAAGCTGATATGCATTATTCATGACAGACCTTTCCCTGACAAGCACCAAACAGAGTACAATACAGGGGTACACTGTCCGCACTGATATGATGTGCCAGTATTTATATGCCTGAATAAACAGAAATAACAAGGAGGATATAAATAGATATCTCCCTACTTTTGCGTTATAACGGGTTCTAGTTTGTCACAATGTTTCTGGGTTTACATCTGACCAATAAACTCCTCCTATCTGAACAGAACCTAGTGGTTGTGAGGGTCCTCATGGGGGGGAAGGGGACAGATATAGCAGCACTTTTATTTTTGTTTGTTCCGTTTGTTGGTGGTTAAAGTGAGGGTCTGCAGTGGTGTGAACCAGGCAATTTAAAAAAATGTTTTTGGCAATAATTCTTCCAAGTGGCAGTGCTAATGATGGATTAAAGAGTAGATGGATTAAATCAAGATGGGCAAGGACTCCAATAGCTATGAGTTAAATACTAATCATCATTTACAAAATTCAATGATGTGAGAGGGTCTACACCTGTGGGTTGTCTACACCAATTGATTGTATTTTTAAAAGGGACAGGAAAGCTTGGAAGGTCTTACTGGCTAAAATTATCCTGATTTTTTTTTTTTTAAATTTACATTCTATTATTTATTTCAGTCCATAAAATCCATACCCCTAACATAAATCTTACTGATATACCGTGCATAACTTGTTTTGTTTATTTTTTTAACTCATATATTAACCTTACTTGAGTTTTCTAATATTGTCTGTATATATTTTCTTATTTTGGCCAAGCTCTGAGTGTCTGGGGCTCAGAAATAATATTTTGTTTAAATATATAATAAATTTTAAAAGATTATGTCCATGGCTTTGGAAAGATAGATTTGATAATTAAAAAAATAGATAAGAAAATGTCATAAGAACTTTGTTAGGTTAGTTTAGTCTATACATGAGTGAGTGAGTGAGTGAGTGAGTGAGTGAGTGAGTGAGTGAGTGAGTGAGTGAGTGAGTGAGTGAGTGAGTGAGTGAGTGAGTGAGTGAGTGAGCATTGTTTTATACTGCTTTGAGCAATATTCCAGCAGTATCATGATGGGGGGGCACATGTCTTCAGCGTGACAAGAGAATGCTTTAACCACAGGATACCCCACCACCCTTGTGTACACATGTGCTTGTTACTATAAATGTACTATACAACATGTTTTCACACACATTAATCATGTTGGTTTTGTAACTCTTAATGAACTGGCTACAGAACTATAATGATAAAGAAACATTCGGATGTACAAATATATCTCTACCCACAAATCAATTTGTAAGTATAGTATGACCAGAAATTATTGAGAATTTTAGGAATATGTTTAATTGGATTTCTAGTATAAACAACCTTGACCAGCTATCAAGTGCTTGGTTTCATTAAAGAGAGACAGCTCTGTTAATCCTTTTTCGTTAGTTTGTGAAGAGTTATCCCCCTTTGTTTACTTGCTAGCAGACGACATTTTCAGTGATCCTCAGTATGGATGATTTAGAGAAGAGGAAGTTGATTTTAGAGTATTATAACAAGGACATCAGATCAGCTAAAGTGATTTCAAGTAGAACAGGCATCCCTTTGTCCACTGTTTATCGTGTTTTGAAAAATATTGCAAATGGATATGGCATTGAGCACCAGGGAGGCTTTAGGTAGGCCCAGAAAATTGACTGTCGGTGACAGGAGGCGGCTTGGTATTCTTGTTTCTAAAAACAAACTAAGGAGCTTAGGAAACTTAAGGCTGGATATGATTGATAGAGGAACTGTGGCTGTCTGTAAGGAGACAATTAGAACTGAGCTGCATGCAATGGGTTGGCAGAAAAGTCGAGGAATTCCATCACCGATCATGAAACCTGAACAAAAGGAGCGAAGGTCGAACTGGTGCTTACAAGCATAGAAATTTTTACTGGGACAATGTGATTTTCTCAGATGAAAGTTCTGTGTGGCTGTTTCCTAATACACTGAAATTCTGGACCAAACAAACTGAAAAACCTTTGTACAGTCCGAAATTTAACGTGTGGGGTGGCATATCTATGTTAGGGGCAACGCCCCTCTGTGTATTTGAAGGGAATATGAACAGTGAGCGGTCCGATATTGGGACAGCATGGACCACGACTTTCTAACTTCTTTGATCAGTAGTATACCCCGCCGCATTGAAGCCTGCATTGCTGCCCATGGGGACTTGACAAAATACTAACTTTTCACCTGTCTTTGAATCTGGAGTTATGTTCTGCTAATATTCACATTTAATACGTGAGTAATGAGTGAAAAAAATGTAAAAAATTACAATCTTTAAATTCTCAATAATTTCTGGTTGTACTGTAACTCAGGGCTGAAATAGGGCAAACCAGCTCTTCTGTGTGTTGTGTGTTTGTTGTTTAATGCCTCACACAGAAATATTCTCAGCTATAATGCATCAGTCTCTAAATGAACAAATCTGGACCAGACAATACAGTGATTGACAGTTTGAGCCTCAATCCAATCCATACCACTGGACCCGTCTGGGCTAGAATGAGCCTTCAGTAACCCATGCTTGTCATAAGAGGCGGCTAACGGGATCGGGTGGTCAGGCTCGCTGACTTGGTTGACACATTGGCTCCCAATTGCGCAGATCGATGCTCATGCTTTTGATCACTAGATTGTCTGGTCCAGACCCGATAATTTACAGACCGCCGCCATATAGCTGGAATATTGCTGAGTGCGGCGTAAAACTAAACTCACTCACTCACCCATACCATTGGGTGGGTGAGTGAGTTTAGTTTTTCGCTGCTTGTTGCAATATTCCAGCAATATCACGAAAAATGGTCTGCACACATTGTACCAATTGGGGAATCAAACCCAAATCTTCACCGTGACTAGCGAACACTTTAACCACTCGCCTTCCCCATGTGCTCCCTGCCACAACAGGGATACGATAATGTGAATCAACCAAGTCAGCAAACCTGATCACCCAATCACGTCAGTCGCCTCTTGTGACAAGCGAAGGTTGCTGGGAGATTTCTATTTGTGTCGGCAGTCCCCACGGGAATGTATAGAGTCTGAACCTCATGAACCGTGAACATTATTCAAAGTTCACTGACTTTGCCATAAGGAGAAGGAAATACGTCAGAAGAAATGGACAATCAATACAAATACAGGTGGTCAGAAGAAATGGACAATGCTCCCAATACAAATACAGGATATACTGGATTGAGTGGTCAGACTGCAGCCTTCTCTTATCAAGACCTGTCTGGACCTAAGTGTGACCAGAAACTTGTATATCTTTAACTGTTGATCACACGAGTCTATATTTTTAGTTGTTATTTTGGGAAGTAACACAGGTGTTGGATTTGACATCCACAGATAATCTAATAACACCCCAACACCCTCATCCCCACCCCCACCCAATACACCACCCTGTGGGAAGGTCATCACAACCCTAGCTGGTCATAAGGTGTCCAAATGGAAGGGACGGTCCAACTCAATGTAGATGTGACCTCACATTGTGGCTTGTTCCTCAAAATATTAATCACCAGATTGTCTGATCCAGATTTGAACAGCTTCTGGTTGCAGTCATATAGCTGTAATATTGCTGAGTGTAGCATAAAATGAGACAAAATGTTATTTTACATGAATTTTTTTCCAAAAATTGTTTGAACGGGAAAAATAGAAACACTAATTAAACTGTCAATGGATGTCAAAACCAAGCATAAGGGAGAGTGGCACTGAGGTTTTGCTACCTGCATAAACTATGACCTTTTCAAGTTCCCATTGTATCTTCTACAGCACTATGCCAGCTTCAATGGTGAAGATCCAATATTTTGATTGAGGGTCTGAACTGATGGGTAATAGTGTAGAAATTGATCATGGTGATCTGATGCCTGTTGGCGTGAGATGAGTCTCAGTGATGAAATGAGGGTCAACATGAGTGGTTGTGTTATGAGTGAGGGATAATGCCTCTGTGTACAATATTCTTTTTCTATTCAAATGGATTTGTTTGTTTTTGTCCAGGAGTCTCGTTGTTTCACCAACATAAGCCTGTCCACAATTCACCACACGAGATAGCGTCTGAAACAGCCATACCCCTCACAACCCTGAAAACACTAACAGCATCAGACCTCAGTAACTAAACATGACTCATTTCCAAGACAATCTGAACTGACCCTAGAAGATCCGGGTAGAAATTGGTCTTCAGCAACCCATAATGGGATCAAGTGGTCAGGCTCACTGATGTGATTGACACATGTCATCATATCCCAATTGCATAGATTGATGCCAATGCAGTTGATCACTGGATTGTCTGATGCAGACTTGATTATTTACAGACCGCCACCATAAAGGTGGAATATTGCTGAGTGCGGCATTAAACAACAAACAAACAAACAAACAAACAAACAAACAATCAAACCACAGCATCCAGTGGGACAGAGTCAAAGACTTCAAGTCTATTAGGACCATACAGCACATGACATACTTGTCTAACTATGTACAACAGACATCCTCAATGTTTATACTGTACAGCAGTAGATACACAGCTGCCTCCATGTTTTACTGGGACATATATGCCATATGTCCCCATCAATATAATGCTGACAGTGCAGGTTTTGACAAAGTGCTTATATACATTAACGATACATGTATCACTTTTATACACCAAGAGGACTTTGTAGAAAAATTATGCTTATTTATTATCATCAAAGGGTGTGTTGATAAATATGAATGAATTTTGCTAAAACTCTTGTATGGTTTGTGTGTATCCAAACATGCAGTGAAGATTCAGGTTAGAAGGGGTCTTCAGCAACCCATGCTTGTCGTAAGAGGCGACTAACGGGATCGGGTGGTCAGGCTCACTGACTTGGTTGACACATGTCATCATATCCCAATCTATGCTCATGCTGTTGATTACTGTATTGTCTGGTCCAGACTAGATTATTTACAGACTGCCGCCATATAGCTGAAATATTGCTGAGTGTGGCGTTAAACAACAAACTAACCAACCAATCCAAACATGCAAAATTTCGTTTGCCTTAATACATACAGCACTAGTTGTCTAACTACTCTGACATCCACAGGGTAAAGGTTTGAGTCTGACAGACTAGTTTGTATTTGTATGTTTGTTTATATGTTATCCTTTTCCAAAAGATTGGTATTAATGATGATAAAACACATATATTTATGTTTGTGTATTGCTTATGCATGTTTATAACTGAATTCTCCCCATTTTTTCCAGTAAAGGTGAAGATATGTTCTAATAAGACAAGGCTTGTTCCAATTGTTGCTGTTATATACACACATATATTATATTGGGTTACACTTTCTCAGCTGAGTACACATTCTAGTACTTTATGTGTTGAGTCCCATCTGGGATTTAAATCCATACTCTCAGAGGAGGGCAACTAATTTCAGCACAGCGATCTAACCCACTCAGCCACCATGGCTTCGAGTAAAGGTGACCCGAGAAGGTCCGGGTTAGAATATTGATCTTCAGTAACCCATGCTTGTCATAAGAGGCGACTAACGGGATCGGGTGGTCAGGCTCACTGACTTGGATGACACATGTCATCGGTTCCCAATTGTGCAGATCGATGCTCATGCTGTTGACCACTGGATTGTCTGGCCCAGACTCGATTATTTACAGACGCCGCCATATAGCTGGAATATTGCTGAGTGTGGTGTAACACTAAACTCACTCACTCACTCACTCGACTAAAGGGGTACACTATGCATATGATCTAGACTACCAACTGGGGCACATAATCTAGTCCCCAGTGAGCGACGACGACGAAATTAAATGTTTAACGTCGGCTTCTGGCGTAAGCCAGTTTCGCCGACGGGGTAGGTGGGAGCTAATATAATAAATAATAAATGTTAATAAGGGATAAACCACCTTACCCCCAAAAATATAAATGCTGGGGCGTTAAACCTAAGTTGAAGTTGGAATAAAAAACGTTTATAAACATAAATAGAGATAAAAATAATAAAAAGCCAAGTTAAAAAAGGAGAAAGGAGGGATAAATAGGAATAGTGATTGTTAATAAGTAAGAGATAGAGTTGAAATAAACGATAGGTGACATAAAAGGGGCCTAGGGGTGGGGATGGGGATGGGGGGTGGGGGAATACTGAACATGTATAGCATAGGGGCAGATATTTAAATGCGGTTAGGCTGCATAAGTTATATAAGGGGCTATATAAAGAATGAAAAAAGGGGGTTAAGTTGGATGGGGAGAGGGGGGGCTGAGGGGAGCAAGGGAGGCGTGGTGAGGCATAGGCCGGGTTGAGAGACGAGCAGTGGGCTACCAGTGTCTCTGCTTATGACCAGCATAGGTTGGTTTAGACCAGTTCTAACCTAGAATCCCATAGGGTCGGAAGGTGTTTAATGTGAATAATTGTTTACAATGCAATTACCATTGTGTTGCACAGTTTGTTTTGACTGACATATTTACAGCTGAGCATTGCAACTTTGTCCTATATGGTGCAAGCTGTTATGTTGGTGGTAATATTGTATTGTGTTGAGCTGGGAGATCTCTGTGAGAGCTAGTTGGTAGTGATGCAGAAACTCACTGAGGTGAGGTGAGGTGAGATGTGGTGAAGTGGGGGATGAGGTGAGGTGAGGTGGGTGAGGTACCTCTCAACTAATTCCAGCAGTATAGAGCTCGCCAAATGAAGGACCATTCCATAGTTTAACATCTTAACCCAAGACACTGAGCTCACCAATGATTGTTTAATCCCATTATTTGCTGAGCACTAGACAGGGTGAACAGAAATAGCATAGCAGTATGCTGAGTCTGATCATGAGTGGTATAAAACCAGGCTGGTCCAGATGATTGTCCTCACTCACACATACACAGACACAGGACGGATAGACGGACAGACCCCCACACACATGCATGCACACACACACACCCATCCCTCCACACACACACATCCCTCCACAACCGCCACCGTGGTGTAGTGGTTAGAGCGTCCGCCCCGGAGAGCGGAAGGTCGTGGGTTCGATCCCCGACCGCGTCATACCAAAAGACGTTAAACTATGGTACTTGTTGGTCCCTGCCTGGCGGTCGGCATTAATGGGTACAACAAAGACTGGTCGGCTTGGAGTCAGTATAATGTGTCTGAGTGGGGTATTCATGCTTCACTGCGGCATGGTATCTCAGTGGGCTAGCACTATAAAACCAGCTTAAGTCTGGGGTAGTACAAGCAGCCGCACATACACATACACACACATGCACGTCGTCATATGAGCGAAATATTCTCAAGCACGACGATAAACCCAATTTCACCTCCACACACACATTCGCGGTCCATTTAGTTCTCCACTTACAACAGGTATAGGTCACAAGGGACCTATTCTAACCCTGGATCCCAACATGGGTCAACAAATAAGATCACGTGTCCTCTGGTTAGTTGTGTGTTGTGATATACCATGCCCACAAGTCTAGATTTGATGACATAACATTTCCACCTTCTAGAGGATGAAAACATCATACAGGTTGTGTATGTTTACACCTTTGCTAACACACAAATACAAGTATAGTGCTGACAAGCTGACAAACCCAGGACTATAATCACATTAAATATGATCAACAAGACACATGGTATATTCTGAGCTCAGTCATCATCTGTGTACAAACAATGCCCCAGGCAGCACTCACTGAAAACCTTTGGTTAAAGCCTTGGAACATGGACCTGCTGTTCTCGGACTTATGATAAATCCAATATTGGGCAGGTTTAGCTATTGATGACTTAGTGCTGATGGTAAACCTGCTCCGCTACAGTGCAGTTGGGCCAATGTATCGACTTGTGATGACTGAGGCACCTGATGGGTGTGGCACCCATTTTGGAGAGTCTATTTTGGGTAATATATTTTACTTCAGTTTTGATAGGGATATGTACCCTATGGTACACTGTGTTGATTTGTACAGTGTGTATATATTTTAAAATGGATGACATATTGAATTATCCCTATCAAAATTTGAGTAGTATTTTGTTAACTCTTGAAGATTTCAGCTATGTGACACAGCATGTGAGTGAGTGAGTATAATTTTATATTTTATGCCACTTTTAGCAATATTCCAGCAATATCACATCAAGGGACACCAGAAATGGGCTTCACACATTGTACCCTTGTGGGGAATCAAACCCGGGTCTTTGGTGTCACGATTGAACGCTTTAACCTCTAGGCTACCCCAACGCCCTCAGCATGTGAATATCCACACAAGCAGGTGATTATTATCAGGTGTACATCACGCCAAAAAATCTACCAAGTCCCTGAGTCAGTCAGTCAGTGTACATGGCTTTACGTCTTTTTAGCAATAATCCAGGATCACAAGAAGAAATGCCAGAAATGGGCTTCACACATTGTACCCATATGGGGAATCAAATCTGGGTCTTTGTCATGACAACCAATCACTTTAACCAACAGGCTACACGAAATTACTGGGACAACCATGCTATCTGTATTAGGGCAGACTCACACGGGTCGAATCAGAGCGCCGAGTTATTAATTTGAATTCAAAGAAAAAGGCAAATAGGTGCCTTGAACCTGCGTCAGTTGTGTTGTGAGTGTGAAGAGTCTGCATGGAAAGAAAATATCACGAGATATTATGAGATTGATAATCAGTCGACACATCAAATCGTGAAAAGAAAAGAAAATTGATTAGTTGATATTTGTAACAACTGCTGAACATGTTCAACAATTTATGGTAATCGGGTGGGTTGTTACGAAGGGACAAGCAGTGTGAGTGGAACATTAGTCGCCTTGTGTGACATTCAGGGCTCGGTTGGAACCTATACTGACCCTGTATACTAAGGGCTTGATATACATGTATGCAATAATGTTGATATTTATCTGTGTGGGGAAGGGTGACTATAAATTTGGGAGAGATAAAACGTGATTACTAAAGATAGTAATTGTATCAAAGAATCGCAAAGAATCTGGTTGATGTTACAAAAAGTATTCTGATTTTGTCATAGTTCAGACAAAAAATACAGATGACAAATCACAACGGTTTGAATATGGTTGTATATTATCTGGTTTTCAATGTCAAGTGAAATGGGATTTAACATAACGTTCAAAATTAATATGGCAAATACGGTAGGTGATTTAATACCTGACAGGTAGCATAGGCAGATCCAGAGGGGATCCCTCCCCTTTTGTCCTGAAAGTTTATTAAATGACCATTGAAACTCTCGTGAAAATGGGTGAAAATGAACTATGCCCCCCTCCTTTCTCAAAAAGCTGTATTCACCCCTGGGTACGTATAGACAAATCCCACCCTCTTGCAACTGAAATACTATTTTAAAATAACATGTAAGCTTATCAATGAAATAGCAGTACCATTCATAAATAACAGTCAAGTGGAATGTCTGTTAAGTGCTTAATGTTAGATTATTGTGGGGAAAATGTTAATGAAGAACCGTGATTGCCCAGTCCAGTTAGTTGCTGAGACATGCATTCTGGCCCTGGTTTAATCCTGGTGCACAGAGAGATGCACTCTGTCCAGGGGTAGCTTCTGTTACTCACACCTGAAATCAATAGACTGCCTCAATATCAGCCAAGCTCTCCACAGCATGACAGTGTGTAAGGAGGGAAGGGAGACAACTCCATGTCAACACTAGAATCCTCAAGCTGTACGACAGACTAATGCTTAGTCTCTGAATATATATAATTTTGATAGTAACACAAATTCCATTTAGATTGAAAAGGAGCCCCAGTGAGATGGGACATTCAGAACCTGAAGAAATAGGACTTGCTTCAATTGGGGCTTCAACATTGCAGGAAGGGCAAGGCAGTAGGGAAAATAATGTGGTTTAGGGACTGTGAGACAGACTATCTGTACAATTACAGGGTCTGGCTCGCAGTCCTTGAACAATATTATTTCCCTTGCTCCCAGCTCTTTCTGTAATGCTGCAGTACTAAATGAAGCAAGTCTTAATTTGACTTAGGTTTTGAATCTGCCATCTCACTGGGGCTCTTTTCCATTCACATGGAATTATTTATTTCTATCAATGTTATCAAAGTCAGCACTCGTCTGCTACGTAACACACATGTCTATGGCAACATAGTCTCCCGATGCAAGAGAGTAAATAAACTGTATCTAACTCATGCCGACAATGATTTTGCAAGTCCAGAATTTGGATTTTACTTCTTATGTTGTAGATATAAATTAAATGAAAATAACTATTTATGGGACCTAGGCACTTCTACACGAGAGAGTGAGAGAGAGAGTGAGAGAGAGAGAGAGAGAGAGAGAGAGAGAGAGAGAGAGAGAGAGAGAGAGAGAGAGAGAGAGAGAGAGAGAGAGAGAGAGAGAGAGAGAGAGAGAGAGAGAGAGAGAGAGAGAGAGAGAGAGAGAGAGCATACAGCATCTAATACCTTGCAGTGTGGCCTACTTTCTCCAGTCACACCAGTACTGCTTTCTACAGACAGTTTGCCTGGGTGTTCATAGTTAGAATCATTTGCTAGTGCCCAACCTAATTTATCATGCATTTAAAGGTCATCATGACTTATGCAGAGTTGATGCTCAAGATGCTTTATCAGTAAACAAGACTATGTATGGTTGGAGTACTCTCCTGCCAGCTAACAGTAAACATGACATCCAGGGGTCTGTAACTTGACAAAACTCGCTGACCTTGAAAGATACAAACCTCTTGATGTAACATGATGCCATTACAGCGCACACCCCTCTGAATAATGGACTCTTCCTGGGACTGGTTTAAAGGGGTTTGAACACACAGCTTGGGGACTGATGAAGAAATGGGGACACTATTGAGATGCATTCTTCCCATTTCATAAACATCTTACATAATAGTTTTAAGTAACATTTGACATTATGTTTAAAAGCATGACTGGTTTTTAATTTTTGTTTGTTGGTTATTGTTTGACATGAACATATCCCAAGAACGAGGTGTTTACTGTTGGACACAACTGTAAACATTAAAAGTGTTCGACTGGTGACAGATGCATGACAAGGGCATACGGGCACACTTGTTTGTAGACCGAGGCCAGTCCATGTAGGTCACATAATGGCAGTTGTGATGACCTGGGCAGGATCCAGGGTTTGATCATGACAACAGGATTTGTTTTCCAACTTCGTAGGTTTTATTTTGTTATCAATGTCGGAGCTGTGTCATTGCAGTTAGTCTATAGTCATCTCTGGACCAGACAACCAGTGGTGGAAAGCAGGAGCAACTATCCACGAATACAGGGGGTTCTCAATGAGACTGGAAAATCTGATGGGATTGGTCATATATAGTAAGAGGGGAAGGTGTGTGTGTGTGTGTGTGTGTGTGTGTGTGTGTGAGAGAGAGAGAGAGAGAGAGAGAGAGAGAGAGAGAGAGAGAGAGAGAGAGACAGACAAACAGACAGACAGACAGACAAACAGAATGAGACGGAGCGAGAGAGAGAGACAGACAGACACAGACAGAGAGAGACAGACATTGAGAGACAGACAAACAGAGACAGACACACACACACACACACACACACAGAACAGACAGCAGAAAGAATGAGCAGAGAGAGAGGCAGACAGAGAGAGAGACAGACAGACACAGAGACAGAGAAAGAGAAACAGACAGAGCGAGAGAGACAGAGAGAGAGAGAGAGACAGACAGAGACAGACAGACAGAGAGAGAAAGACAAACAAACAGAGAGAGAGAGAACTGAAATGCCTTGTTACAACTGCTGTAAACTAAACATTACCTGTTCTAAGTTACTGGGAGAGAGGTAGTTGATCCAGACTGTCATTGTCTTCCCTACATTGTATTTGACCTTGTTGTCATTTTGTGCATTTGTGTATGTGTTTGCAGAAATCATACATGATATTCATATATTTAAAAAAACGATGAAATACATAGATGTAATGTACGTCAGACATCAAATTACCAACACACATCCTTCGTGAATTATAATGCTGTCCAAATTAGATTAACATTCAGAATCAGGGCACAATAGCTTGAAAACTTTGGCCCTTATCATGGACATGTATTTCATATAATGAGCTCACAGTTGTGCACCAAGACACAAGTCCCCTGACCTCTGCATGACTTCATGAAGGACCTGTTAACAGCTACATCCTAATTCATCGTCCTGGCAACATTGTTTATTTATGTGATCACAGTAATTTGTGGAACAACACAAGTTGCACTGTATGCCTAATAAAACCCAAAAATCCTATTTATTTGAAATATTTGGGATTATGGCAGGCTCATCAGGCTCACAGCCATCAGATTTTACAAATGCTCAAATACTTAAATAAATAGATTATTCTTGAGAAATAAAAATCTGATGTATGCACTGTTGAATTAAAAATGTTTACCTTTAAGATAGCAATTTTGACATCTTTGTTTACTGAATGGTTTAGCCATAATACAGCCCCAAAGTAAATTGAAATACAATCTGTTGGTAAATTTGAACACAGAGTTGGTCATACTTCATTTTTTCCTTCCTAATTTTCAGCATCATTGCAAATATTGTGATGCTTACAAGACAGGTAGTTGCTTCAGTACAGCCTTCGAAATAGCTATTTGCCCGCTAACCAAGCCAGCCAAATGCTAGCTGATTGTGAATCAGGCCAGTAATATATTGTTAAAGCTATACCGACTGGCAAGCTGAAAATCTCTGATAATTTGTTTTTATTTAATGCACATGAATATGATAAAGTCAATTAAGAAGATTTTAAAAATCTGCCTTCAAAAGTTTTGTGTTTGTTTAAGGGGCAACAATAACTTAGTATCTTCTACTACCAAACCACACTATATCTGACCGATGTGCATTTTGATATTGATATTTTGCTGGGCCAGTGAAGTTTGATGTGGGCTAGCCACATTTTTACTTAACTAGCCCTCCTGGCGAGTGACTTTTCAAAATTAATTCATGCACTGCTTCAGTACAACATCCATGCCCACCATCATACTAATGCTAGTTATCTGTCGAATGCCTGGAAGCTGTCACAGCAATAAAGAACAAATAAACCATTAAAAGCTTTAGGTCGTCACTTTCTTATAACTTCTCAATGTCAACGAAAGATAACATATGATTGGGAATTTTTTTCTTCACTTTTGGTCCTTTTGGATCTCATCATTTTCAGAAATGAATACATTTTTATAATGTATATTTTTTAGATATATACTTATAAATGTCAAAACAGACAAGATATTTTCATATTTTGTGATAAGAAGGTACGATAGGGAAATTTTGTTCCTTTTGATCTCATTTTCAGAAACGAGTACATTTTTATAATGTATATTTTTTAGATATATACTTCTACATGTCAATGAAGGATATTTTTGTATTTTGTGTGAAGGACAAATTATGATAGGGAAATTTGTGTTCCTCTTTGGCTCTTTAGCATCTCATAATTTTCAGAAATGATTAAATCTTTAATATTTATATATTTTTTTAAATATAAAAGTTACCATATGTTCATGTGAATGAGTGTTAGATTTTGTTCATTTCAATGCTCAGGTGTTTGGGACTTATAACAGCCTTAAATATAGAGGATGGTTATATAATGGGGACATACTGACTATACAGTAAACAAACTAGGTTTATACCGAACACACTTACGATGAATTGATGGAGATGTTGAAATGTTTGTTTTGTCCCTTCACATTTCCTGCACATTATATCAGGTGAGTGAGTGAGTGAGTTTAGTCTCATGCCGTTATTAGCAATATTACAGCAATATCATGGCAGGGGACACCAGAATTGGGCCAGGAGTTGCACATTGTACCCATTATATCATATAAACGTCAAAATGGACATAACAAAATATAGAAATAATGAAGTTAGTGGTCCCTTTTAGTTCTTTAAAACCCTACTTGTCTGTATAGTTTTTCATGTTGTGTTCATCTTTCCAAACAGACTGAGACTGATATACAATTGATAACCATTGTTGTTATAAATAAGATTAAATTATATAATCATTAAGCAGCTTGCAAGTTATTAGTGTGGTAGGCCAGTGTAAACATTATTTTGTAGCAAAATATTTCACAGAACATAACCTGTGTTCTAACAGCATTATATAAATAAATGTACACTGGAGTGAATCGTAGCATGACCTGTGAAGATCCGGGTTAGAACTGGTCCTCAGCAACACATGCTTGTCGTAAGACACTAACGAGATCGGGAGGTCAGGCTTGCCAACTTGGTTGACACGTCATCGTATCCCATTTGTGTAGATCAATGCTCATGCTGTTGATCACTGGATTGTCTGGTCCAGACTCGATCATTTACAGACCCCCACCATATAGCTGGAATATTGCTGAGTGCGGCATTAAACCACAAACAGACAGAATCAGAGGATGCAGATTAACATTGACATGACGGGGAACCAGTTGCCGACCACATGGCCACTGTCTGCTGTAGTCCACATGACCAGACTGACCAGGAACTCCAGACTGACCAGGAAGTCTGGGCTGGAAACAACAAACAGCTGTCATTACGTAGAGGGTAATGTCCAAGTAACTCTCCATTCCTTAAAAATAATGGAGCCAAGGCCCCGGAGGGGCCGAGGCACATTATTTTTAAGGAATGGAGAGTTACGAGGATATTACCCTACTTAAATTACATTCGAAGTATTGGGAATATTTCTGTTATCAAAATTAAATGTCAAAATGACAAAATGAAGGTTTTATTTTGAAACTGGTACACATCGCTCCATTCCTGAAAAGTAATGGAGCGAACAGACAATGGAATGACGTCACAAATGTAATTTAATTGGGTATAAATAATTGAGTCTACACACTCTGATGGAGATATTTGCTTGTTGACCTCATCAGGCTCTACAATAAGCAATGTTATCTCAAATGTCAGTGTCTGCTTTGTGTTTAATACTGAATTAAGCAATATTTCAGCTGTATTACAGAGACCTGTACATGATCCAGTCTGGTGACTGATGTCATGAAGATCATCTCAAGCCGTCCAGGTATGATGACTCAAGAGCCCCTCATCGACCTATTCCATACCCCAAGCCTAGGGACCCAGGTATGATGACTCCAGAATCCTGTGGGGTTATATGCTAGGGACCTATTCCATCCCAGAATCTTATGGGGTTATAGGTTGCTAGGGACCTATTCCATCCCAGAATCCTATGGGGTTATAGGTGGCTAGGGACCTATTCCATCCCAGAATCCTATGGGGTTATAGGTTGCTAGGGACCTATTCCATCCCAGAATCCTGTGGGGTTATAGGTTGCTAGGGACCTATTCCATCCCAGAATCCATCCCTAGGGAATCCCAGAATCCTATGGGGTTATAGGTTGCTAGGGACCTATTCCATCCCAGAATCCTATGGGGTTATAGGTTGCTAGGGACCTATTCCATCCCAGAATCCTATGGGGTTATAGGTTGCTAGGGACCTATTCCATACCAGAATCCTGGGGTTATGGAGGACCTATTCCATAATAGGTTGCTAGGGACCTATTCCATCCCAAGAATCCCAGAATAGGGACCTATTCCATCCATATCCTGTGGGGTTATAGGTTGCTAGGGACCTATTCCTATCCCAGAATCCCATGGGGTCATGGGTTGCTATGGAGATTATCTCCCAGAATCTCCATTGAGTTATAGGATGCTACAGACCTATCCTATCCCAGAATCCCATGGGGTCATGGGATGCTACAGACCTATTCTATCCTAGAATCCCATAGGGTCATAGGATGCTACAGACCTATTTTATCCCAGAATCCCATAGGGTCATGGGATGCTACAGACCTATTCTATCCCAGAATCCCATAAGGGTCATAGGAGTCGATCAATTAATGGAACCAACAAGCATAGTTGACAAAAAATTGCTGACAAAACTAAAACTCTGGATGAACCAGAATTAGAACAACAATCATAGACTTCTGGCACAAGTAAAGTTGTGGCACTCAACACAGTGATTTCCACCACCTTAGACAACACAAGACAAGGCCAAAGGGATTAGGCCAAAGCCAGTTAACTGTCCAAGCAAGTCTGTTTCATATGTGACAAGGAGCAGGAAGTCCTGGTTGCTGAAGATTATTTCTAACCCAGATGATGGGTCAAGGAACAGTAGATGAATAATCATAAGGCAGCATTGACACATCATGTATGTACCAGGATTAGAACACACAACTTTCTTCCAATATCAGTCAGAACTGATACATCGGTATGAACCATCGCTAAGCCAACCAGCACCAGCTCCAAGTTCCTACATGGAGGCTGAAAACAGTTGGCTCAAAGACACTTGCCAGTTCTGCTGCCTTCTGCTGGAACAATCTTCCAATCTCTGTAAAGACAGTGCCCACATTGAGCTCCTTCTAATCACTCCTGAAAGCCCACTTATTCAAACAATACACTGTCTAATCTTGTGGGATATCAAAATCATCTGCCTTCCTGCCATCCTTTAAGCACCTTGAGCATACTTAATTGTGTGGATTTTTGCACTATACAAGTTGCATTATTATTATTATTTCTAGGATGCCCAAAGGATGCAACTCTGCACAGACTAGCTATGATTCCAGTGACGGCACCAGCCCTGACCCTTTAAATGATCTGAGGAGGATCAATGCAGGAGTCAATGATTACTGCAAATCATGCTAATCACAAAGACACGAAGTCTCAGATCAACAGTAAGTAGATCTTGACCTACACTGGAAAAGGGCATTAGGATGTGGAGTGTATCCCCTTGTGAGATGGATTATTTTAATACAATCAAAATTAGTTATATTTATTGTATCTATGAATGAGTTAGTGTTACATTGTGTCAACGTCAACAGTACTGCAGTTGTATAATTGTGCTGGGGCCACAAAAACCAATAATAGATTGTAGGGGCATCAATGCATCACAGATTTACACCTAATGATAGGCTCCACAGTATGTTTTCATTCTGTATCAGTTTTCAGAATAATTCTGTAATAACGGGACCAGACGATCATATGGGCTAAGACAATCTATTGTGACAGAACTACTAAATCTAAAAGCATGATGCTGACTGAGCAATTCCAAAGTTACCAGCCATGTGAGTTTGACAGAAGCTGGTTGAACAATGTCATTAGTGCGGCCAAATGAGTGAGTGAGTGAGTAAGGTTTTACGCTGCTTTTAGCCGTATTCTAACAATATCGTGGCATTTGGCACCAGAAATAGGTTTCACACGTACCCATGTGGGGAATCGAACCCGGGAATTCAGCGTGACGAGTTGACACTTTAACCAGTAGGCTACCCCATTGCCCAGGTGGGCACAAGAGGCAATTCAAGAAAATGTTCAAAGTACTGTGTGTCAGCGAGTTTGTATTTCTGCCTTTTTCAACAGTATCCTTGTTACAACAGCTTGATGGAGTAAAGCCTGAATTGATGTAAGTCTCAGGTGTTGATCAATCCATGACACCTACTTGTACTGGTATGGCATTGACAAACCTTCAAACATAATCAGGGTCCACGGAGAATGGAATCCATGATTGTATGTTTTGGCATGACCAAGGTATAAATCTGTAGAGCGGATTGCCGCATCACAGGACGACCGGGTCACCTAGGACTCTAACATTGCGATGTGTATCAATACATTAAGTTGGTAGATCATGACAGCCAACATGGGCAACAATCATCTCCTGGATGATGTCACATGATTAATAATTAATAATAATAATAATAATTGATTTGTATAGCACCATCCTTCTAACATTTACTGCTCAGTGAAGCTTAAGAGTTTCTGATTAGTATGTCAACTTTGGATTAAAAATTGGAGTTTGACTGACTGACTGACTGACTGACTGAGTTTGGTTTTACGCCGCTTTTAGCAATATTCCAGCAACATCGCGGCATTGTGCCCATGTGGGGATTCGAACCCGGGTCTTCGGGGTGACGAATTGGAGTTCGAAGTTGCAGGCATCATCATGATTAACATGGTCAGACATTGTAAACAACAAATCCTCACTTAAGTTTGAGTGGAGGTAGCCTCATTGTTAAAGCATTTGCTCATCTCACCAAAGAGTTAAGACAAAATATGTTGTACTTAAGACACTTTCATGATCCCGTGGCCTGGGTTCAATTCCCCATACAGGTACAATGTGTGAAGCCTGTTTCTGGTGTTCCCTGTCATGATATCGCATGAATGCTGCTAAAAGCTGTATAAAATGTCACTCAGTCATTCACCCAAGACAAATATCAAAACATTCCACAAAAGAACAAAGCCACCATTGTGTTGTATGAATTATTTAATAGAAACCTGTCTTGCTGATAGACTTCCTATATGTACAAAATGACAACATAAACTGATATCAGCTTAGCAGAGTGGGCAGAGCTTAGCCCTGCCCTACTTACAGGCAATAGGAAATGTACAGGCTAGTGTGTGCCAATATATACAGACATGATTGAAGAGTTTTATTGTAACATCACACGGTTTGCATAAGAGCACATAGTTGCATCACAGAAAATATAAGTGGGAGACTGGACGATAAGCAAATCAAAACTCTTAACAACCATAGCTGATGAAGGGGTGATCGGAATTGTTACTTATCAGCTGATATTGACGGAGTTGATTTGGATTTCTCCTTCATTGTTTCAATGCTACATTTGAGTACAGATAAAGACGTTATACATGTAAATTATATGTATGTCTTTGGTACAGGTGCAAATACCTTCATGATGCAAAATGTCAGTTGCTCAAACAGGTACTTCCACCTGCATAGTGAAATGTTGTGTTGAAATAAAAAGTTAAAATCCATAAGCTGACTCGGTCTTCAGACACTTTAGCTTCTAAATCCATACTTTGATTGCAGCTTTGCAGAATGTCTTCTTCTTCCAACGTACACATCATCTCTGTACATACTTACAAAACAAAGTTAATCCTTAAACTTGGAAATAACAAAACATAGTTCTAACAGTTGAAGGAAACTGAAATTCTGTAGGCAAAACTTTCATTACTGTTTTGGGGACGGTAGTGATGATAATTATTGAATTAAAAACTTTATGCTGTAACAATGGATTATTATTTCCCAAACCGAACCACCTGTTGCTTCCAGCAGCTGATTTTATTTATCATTGTAGGACGGTGTATGTACCATTCTCTTACATCACTAAACAATTCAGTTCCTCAAATGAGAAGAAAAAGATACTGATGCTTGTACAGAGTCCATTATCAACGGTTCTGCTCGCATGAAGTCTTCACCAGAACAACAAGCAACACAAAGCCAGCAGCACTTGTAATCAGAGCACAATAAGTACATACCGGTAATCTAAACTGTTTTATGGAGGAAAAGTTGACTTGGTGTCTTTAAAATCACACCAATCAACCACAATGTTGTCCAAAGAATTCATGATACTGCGGCATGAAAGACAGTGTATACATGCCTATATTAAACAGTGACAAGCTATTGAAAATTAAACAAGTAAAACAACAAAAGCAGCTATCCCATGTCAACATGCTATTGTTAAAGTGTAGTCAAAGCACAAAAATATACATTCATTCTGGGTGATTAAAAAATTATGCTGCATGATGAGATGAAGTTCAGTCACATTCACTGAAAATACAAACTTTTAAACTATGTCAATAACATTTGAATATTCAAAAAAAGTATTAAACACTAAAAAGAGTCTGTCTCTAAATTTGATGTTGAGATCTGAGGATGAACATTGAATAATGGGAAAAATATTAAACTACTAAGAGTTTTCTGGACATTGATTATATACTGTCAACTGATGCTCTGGACTAGTCTTCAGTGTTAACAGAAGTTATTGCTAACTTGTGTCTTCATTGTGGTAAAGGGAGATAATTCAAACAAGACAAGGAGAGTGTAATACAGCATAAATTGAGAATAATTGAGAAAAGACAATGATTATCAGCTCTTACTCATTTCATAATATTGATTTACTTTCAATATTACTCTAATCCGATCACTTTATTTTCAGATTATGAAAATAAACTATCTACTATTTAACAGCTGTACATGAGGTTTATTCCAAATGTACCTTCAAGCAACAATGACAGAGTATAAAACACATTTTCTCCAACTTTTGATAAAGATCACAACAAATGTTTGTGTATTAAGTGCCAAGACAATCACAGGTCTGTCCACAACTGTCACTCGGAAAAGAGTTCTCTCCCCTAGCCATGTCCCATCATGCTTAGCGCCACTGTTGGGCAGGTGGTGGGTAGCCCTGTTGCGGGTATCCCTGCTGGGGGTATCCAGGGTACTGGCCTTGGGGAGGCTGTGCCCCATACCCAGCAGGTGGCTGCTGCCCAGGGTACTGAGGGGCTTGGGGGTATCCCTGTCCATAGGTTGGCTGTTGAGGGTAGCCCATGTATGGGTTGTATGGGTTGTAGGAACCAGGCATGGCGATTGGAGGCTGGTATTGAGGGTAGGGGGCCTGCCAGCCCTGGGGTTGTCCTGCTTGGGGAGGAGGGGCTCCACCGTACCCTGCTGTAAATGTATGCACAAATGTTAGACTGGAATCAACAAACAGTGGTAGTCATGGTGGTGTTGAACTTAATACAATCAATAAACTTTATGAACAGTTAATATCTTTTATTTCATTGCTGAGTCTGACAGAAGTTCTTCTCATGGCCAGACCCAGATTTGCAAGTTCAAAGATTATCATGGTTTTGTTGTACAGGCTGAAAAGGCTAACCATATCTTAGAAGTTACGAGAATAAATAATGTGCATTTGGGAAGATGCTTGTTTATTGCCCTCCCCCACCAGATCAAGTCTCAATTAGATATTTTCCGGTTCCTTGAACCAAAAACATTACTCTGTCATTTTTGTATTTGAAAACAAAGTCAAAACCAGAACAAAGCCATGCTTGATTATCTGGGCTGAGATTTTCAAAGCTGTCTTAGAGCTAAGATTGTCGTAAGTTAATGTTAATGTATGACACTTATGACTATCTTAACACTAGGAGAGCTTTGAAAATTTTGGTCCAGGGCCTAGATATTCGAAGCTCTCTTAGCGCTAAGATAGTTGTAAGTTAATGTTAATGTATGGCACTTACGACTATCTTAGCACTAAGAGAGCTTCGAAAATCTAGGCCCTGGACTGTTGTGTATCATTTCTATCATGATAAACATCGTTTTACCACAACAATCCTCTCTTCTCACTAAAGTAGAACAGAGCTTCTCTTGCTCAGCAACGAATCAAGAGGTGTCATCTGATAGTGAGCTTTGCACTGATCTGACAAACCCTTGAGTATGTAAATAAATCACAAGACTGCTTTAAAGGATGTCTTAGTTGGAACACAGTCTTCCTGAGTCGTAAGGTAAATGAAGTCCCTTATTTGTAACAAGATTGGCACTGCTGATGTTACTGCAAGTTCACTCATCAAAGAACATTGCATTTTGAAAGGACTAACAACGAAGTTCAGGGTCAAAAGGGTCAAGCATAGAGATCATAAAAGCACATGAAACACTGAATAATCATGGATAGTTTACACAATCACACTGATGTTTAACCTGTATAAGATACCTGATTTACCACAAAACTGCATCTTGTACATATTGAATACATCAGGCTTACCCCCTGAGTTTAAAATTTAAATGACAACAAACATACTGGTTAGTAATAACAGGCTGTAAGGGTTGTTACTGAACAGCTAGGTCCACAGGTAGCATGCAGGCAAGACAACAGTAAGAAGCCAGTGGGTAAGTTATTTCTACACAGTGAGAGGAGGTAATATTAGATGAAAACCAGTGACATGTCAGTTGTCATGTTGGAGGGACCATATAGGCAGGACATGCAGAAGGAACCATCACCACCTTTGCAGTAATTCATTAATGCACAAGCATGATATGATTGAAGATACTTCCAGACATGCATAACAAAGAAAACATGACATCATGCCGAAAATACTCTGGTACACCCTGAAACCCTTAAACCGAACATGGAGAAATTGGAGTTGGTGCACATTGGAACGAAGCGTAATCCTAAATGCAAAACACACCCATTCCTCTACGACAGTAATCAGTGGTGAAAATCAAGCATGGACATGAAGGTGTGCATGTCTTGACCCTCCTGTTTTAAGAGCTGGGGAGCACTAGATTCAAATGCTACAGCACCAAACACCAAAGGCCATGAATTTCAACATAGCAAACCATGCAACTGACATAACAACACTCTGACAATGCAATGTACTGGTATGTGAAACAACAAAAGAACCATCTCCTCAAGGATGCACAAATGACTCGGACACACATCGACTAAATAGCATGGTTCACTGGACGTGGATTACAGGAAGTGTAACACTGCAACAAGAGATTAGTACCACTACCACAGCAAGCAAGGTGATGACCGTGGCTTTCCATACAAGATCCTGAATCCAGGAACCTGTTGGCCAGTCTTGTCTGTTAATGTGCACAATGTCATGAAAAACTGCCATGATCAATCAGATTTCAATGCCTTGGGTGTGTTTCACAAAGTAATCTCTGTTCCACAGCTATCATAGTTTCATAGACCAAACAGACAAGATCAGTTGACGCAATTAGACTGCGTTGTGGAACATGGCCCTAGTCATGTGATATTGCAGACACCAACAGGCTTGAAAAGCTGGATCTAGGTGTTGAGACAGAACCCACATGCTATGACATGGTCCATCAAGCTAAAGGCTGGTCATGGGTTAATGTCATGCCAAGACACACACACTTGTACAGACTGACCCGGTCGACATTAGAAGCAACCACATGCTATGTCAGGGCCACCTACCATAGTTCTGGGTTGGGGGCTGCTGGTAACCTTGGGCGGGGTAGGGGGTCTGATGTGGGGCGGTGCCAGGAGGGGCACCTGCTGGAGGAGGTGCTGACCCTGGAAAGTTTGGATCAGACACATGTAATTAAATATAATCAAGAAGAAGCTCATTTAGTAGTACGATGCCATGCAGAATATGTGGCAAAATGAGGCAGTATTGTAATCTGTAGCTCATAAACCCTTAGAGAATCTACAATTGACTGTAAGACTTCATACCAAGGTTAAATATCTCACAAACAAGACAAATGTGGGAAGAAAGAATTGAAGAGCAAGAACTGACAAGCTGGTGCCACAAAACATCAAATCCTGAATTTGTGTTTCAGAGAAATACAGAGCAGTTTTAACTATGTCAAGTTTACATCTTGCTTAAACAACCATGCACGGAAATGTAAAGAATTGTTCAATACAGGATCAGATATTAACTATGTATGGGCAAGGCATGTAAATATTAGGCATGTAAAATTACCAAGCTCCTTCCCAGCTGCTTTATCTGACCAGTGTCATTGCTGCCATTACAATGATCTAGAAATTTACCCTTGAAATGTAGAGACATCAAACTTTTGTGGGAATGCCATAATAGTTAACTTAGAAAATGTATATGACTGACTCAATATTTCCTTGATGAATTTACTTTCTGTCTTATCAAATTGCTTGGAGTTTGCTGACTAATGAATAATCACCTAACTTCCCTGTTACATTACAGTTGAAATAAAAAAGAAATGAAAACCGACGAACAAAGAAATTATTTAGCTGAAGGAAGCGTAATCAGCATCATGAAAGTCACTACTTGTATGTAAACACCATAGTCAGTGAGTTGCAATGGCTGGAGTCCACTCTGTGCATGGGTGAAGTCTGCCTAGCACAGCTGGGAGCTGTGACTAGTGGCAGGGAATTGTATAATGTGTCTTCAAAGAGGCTGTAGCTGTGAGGAGCTTGTAAAATTACAGTAAAAGGGGGACTTGAAGGAGAACACTTGCTAAAACAGCAATGTGTAACTCTCCATACATTAACCCTACTGTAGATTTCAAATAATGCACAAAATTGTTTTGCCCCAAATCCTTATCCTTTCTAGCCACATATTCCAGGAAGCGATAAGCTGCACCTGCTCCAGATGACAAACAGGCATATATGTCAGCTTATTTTAAGTAGCGAGTCATGTAAACACCTTTCCACAACATATAGATATAAGTAAGGAAGCTAAAACCCTCTAACCCACCAAACACAGGATATTCACACCAAGGACCATTTAGTACATTTGACAAAGTACAAAAACAGAATTATAACAAATTAAGCATGAAATAGAAAGAAAAATCTACTGGGGTAATGAAACGAAGAGGTTCGTACCCGCTGCAGCGGCGGGACCAGGAGGAGCTGTTGGCACGCCAGACTGCCCTATCCCCGATGTTGTCGGAGGAGGGGGGCGGGGTGGGGCGACACGGTTAGCCCCTGAACTGCTGGAAGCAGGAGCTAACAACAAAAGCAACACTAAATCACACACAGAAAAATCACAACAAAAGGTAACTGAAGAAGGAGAGAGTGTTATCAGGAGACAAAGGAACACATCTTCTGCTTCATTCCTGTCTGTCTGTCTTCACATGAATCACCTGGATATTTCAAACTGTTTTTAAAGTGAGTTAACATTTTACATCGCACTGGCAATATTACAGCCATATAGCGATGGAAACAAGTTAATCAATTTAAAACATCTGTCAACAAAGGACAGTAAAACAAACTAGACTATCACAGAAATATATTAAAATCTAGTAATTAAATCTAAAATGCTTAACTACAGAGGATGATACAATATAAACAAGAAGACAAAGTCATCAATATCCCCCGCAATGGCAAAATACTCTTCATGATTATGTCTACGAGTTATGATTATGTCATATACTTAGGTGTGTATATAGAAAAGTGGAAGGAGAGTATTGAAAGGTTTTGAAAGTTCTGCTCCAATTTCAGTCTATGTCAAACTTGTTGCCATGGAAATGCCAAAAATATTTTATTCAGAAATCCAAAACTACCAAAAGGCACCAGTACACCACCAGATCTATGTATGTGCCAAGTTTGGTGAAGAAACATTGAACGGTTTTAGAGTTCTGCTCCGGAAAAGTGCACTACCACTAATTTCTGTTTTAGTCAAACTTGTTGCCATGGAAATGCCAAAAATATTTTATTCAGAATTCCAAAACTACCAAAAAGGAACCAGTACGCCACCAGACCAATCTATGTGCCAAGTTTGGTGAAGAAATTGTGAACGGTTTTAGAGTTCAGCTCCGGAAAAGACAAATGTGCACGGATGGACAGACGGAGTCCATTTTAATACCCCCCGCAAAACGCGTTGCGGGGGATAAAAATGTTTCCATGGAAACCGAGAAAAATTAAAATGACAAAAATCTGTAAATATCAGAAGGCACAACCTTAGGTTCTGTTTGATATATCTGCCAAGTTTTGTTGAAAAATATTGAATGGTTTTTGAGTTATGCTCCGGAAACAAAAAATGAATACGGACGGACGAAAGAGGCGACGACTATATCCCCCTGCATTACATGCCGGAGGGATAAAAATGTAACCAAAGTACTATTGCAACCTATCTTAAGGTAATGAAGCTTCGATCACATTCGCACTGTGACTGCTTTGTACAACAGTCCTCGTAAACAAGAGTTCTTTTATTTGATGTTGTAGTCAACAAGCAAGCTAATGTATGGATGTCAGTGTTAACAGAAAAGGTACAAGATCAAAGAAAACAACACACACTAACATAGAAATGGAATTTGAGGACACTATCCAGAGCTGATACATATATCCTCGCGTTACGGGTTTTGGACACTAAGGCACCTCCATTGTCCTGATTATTGCTTGAACAATTGGAAAACATGTAAATGGAATTTTAATGTTCAGTTCTAAAATGTGTCAGATCACTGGATACTGCTTCAGGCCATGATACTGAAGGACATATTTAGGGGAGACAACACCTGGTGAACCTACCTGCAGGGGGCGCTGACTGACCAGGCCCTCCCTGGTATGTGGGGGTGGGCGGGGCAGGTTGGGACTTGGTGTTGGCGATCTGCTTCTGGACATCTTGCATCAACTCTTCCTTCTCTGTCTTCCTGGCGAAGCAGAAGTCCATCACTCTGGACTGTAACTTGACTAGCAGTGGAGTCAGGTCATTGTAGAACT
This sequence comes from Haliotis rubra, assembly GCF_003918875.1. Lineage (NCBI taxonomy): Eukaryota > Metazoa > Mollusca > Gastropoda > Lepetellida > Haliotidae > Haliotis > Haliotis rubra. The sequence goes on from NW_025765669.1 coordinate 4,155,570, forward strand.
GGAACAACAAACAGGATTAGAACATCTCTCAGTCGGCCTTACTTCCTCTGGGATTATGGGACCTTCAACTCAACTCAGGGACTTATATATAGTCTCAGTCATAGCAAACCGCACACTTTCCCTGCTCAGGGTCCTATGGATACCGCTTGAATCCATGACACCCAAATCTAAACCAGCATAGTCTTCCTCCACTTTGTACCGCTTGGATCCGAGACATCCAAGTCTAACCATCACACTCTTCCTCCACTTAATACCCACTGGATCCATGATACATAACTCTTAACAACCTCATTCCTCCTCTGCTCAGTGCCCCATGGATACATGACTGCCCATTTTAAACCACCACACTCTTCCTCTGCTCAGTGCCCCATGGATACATGACTGGCCACTTTACACCACCACACTCTTCCTCTGCTCAGTGCCCCATGGATACATGACTGGCCACTTTAAACAACCACACTCTTCCTCTGCTCAGTGCCCCATGGATACATGACTGGCCACTTTAAACAACCACACTACATGACTGGCCACTTTAAACCTCACACTCTTCCTCCTCAGTGCCCCATGGATACATGACTGGCCACTTTAAACCACCACACTCTTCCTCTGCTCAGTGCCCCATGGATACATGACTGGCCACTTTAAACCACCACACTCCTCTGCTCAGTGCCCCATGGATACATGACTGGCCACTTTAAACCACCACACACTCCTCCTCTGCTCAGTGCCCCATGGATACATGACTGGCCACTTTAAACCACCACACTCTTCCTCTGCTCAGTGCCCCATGGATACATGACTGGCCACTTTAAACAAGCACACTCTTCCTCTGCTCAGTGCCCCATGGATACATGACTGCCCACTTTAAACCAGACACACTCTTCTTCCTCTGCTCAGTGCCCCATGGATACATGACTGGCCACTTTTAAACCACCACCACTCTCTTCCCTCTGCTCAGTGCCCCATGGATACATGACTGGCCACTTTAAACCACCACACACACTCCTCTGCTCAGTGCCCCATGGATACATGACTGGCCACTTTAAACCAGCACACTCTTCCTCTGCTCAGTGCCCCATGGATACATGACTGGCCACTTTAAACCAGCACACTCTTCCTCTGCTCAGTGCCCCATGGATACATGACTGGCCACTTTAAACCAGCACACTCTTCCTCTGCTCAGTGCCCCATGGATACATGACTGGCCACTTTAAACCAGCACACACTCTTCCTCTGCTCAGTGCCCCATGGATACATGACTGGCCACTTTAAACCACCACACTCTTCCTCTGCTCAGTGCCCCATGGATACATGACTGGCCACTTTAAACCACCACACTCCTCTCCTCTGCTCAGTGCCCCATGGATACATGACTGGCCACTGGCCACTTTAAACCACACTGTTCCTCTGCTCAGTGCCCCATGGATACATGACTGGCCACTTTAAACCAGCACACTCTTCCTCTGCTCAGTGCCCCATGGATACATGACTGCCCACTTTAAACCACCACACTCTTCCTCTGCTCAGTGCCCCATGGATACATGACTGGCCACTTTAAACCAGTACACTCCTCCTCTGCTCAGTGCCCCATGGATACATGACTGGCCACTTTAAACAAGCACACTGTTCCTCTGCTCAGTGCCCCATGGATACATGACTGGCCACTTTAAACCACCACACTCTTCCTCTGCTCAGTGCCCCATGGATACATGACTGGCCACTTTAAACCACCACACTCCTCCTCTGCTCAGTGCCCCATGGATACATGACTGGCCACTTTAAACCACCACACTCTTCCTCTGCTCAGTGCCCCATGGATACATGACTGGCCACTTTAAACCACCACACTCTTCCTCTGCTCAGTGCCCCATGGATACATGACTGGCCACTTTAAACCAGTACACTCTTCCTCTGCTCAGTGCCCCATGGATACATGACTGGCCACTTTAAACAACCACACTCTGACTCCTCTAAACCACCACACTCCTCTGCCTCAGTGCCCCATGGATACATGACTGGCCACTTTAAACCACCACACTCTTCCTCTGCTCAGTGCCCCATGGATACAAGACTGCCCACTTTACACCACCACACTCTTCCTCTGCTCAGTGCCCCATCGATACATGACTGCCCACTTTACACCAGCACACTCTTCCTCTGCTCAGTGCCCCATAGATACATGACTGGCCACTTTAAACCACAACATGCTTCCTCTGCTCAGTGCCCCATAGATCCATGACACTCAAATCTAAACCAGCACACTATTCCTTCTCTAAGATACCCCAGGGATCCATGACAGACCATTTTAAACCAGCACACTCTTCCTCCCCATGCCACTATATGGACCCCAAACACCCAACCCAAACCAGCATAGAATATCACCTAACCCTGACCCAGCAATCCCACTGACTGAGTGCACCCTGCCGACACACCCACCTTGGTTCCCTCCTCCAGGTTACCCTTGAGTTCAGTGTATATGTTGTATGCAGCCTGGAGCTCCTTCAGTTTGGCTTCCCTGGCAGCAGCTGACTGGTTGGAGGACCGGGCATTGCTGAAGTCTGTGTTGGCGTTCTGGAAGTCAAACACAGGTTATGTCAAGACGATATACTGCTGACACAAGGCAGTCATTACCTTCTACACTATGTAATTGTGGACCGCAGTTGCAACATAATTTCTGTCTACGTCCTCGCTAGAATATAAAATACAGGGTACCTTCCTCATTGGAGTAATACTCAGTGCTGACCTAAAACATTATAAGAGGGCTATAAACTAGTTCTCAATGCTTCAATTGCTACAAACTGGTGAATAAAGCTGAAGAACAGTAACCAGTTTTGTGTCATTCAAGCATGGCTAACTACAGACACTGAAGACAACTGAAATTAGGTCTCCTCTAGACCCTTGTAGACTGACAAGTCAGTGTGAGGTCGGATGCTGCATTTCTACTGCTGTGGTACCTGTATCCTAGCCTGCAGGTTCTCCTGTCTGTGGATGCTGTCTGACACCTGTTCCCGCAGTGGGCCGTACACACGGTCAAGTTCCGCTACTGAGATATTCTCTTCATTCACCAGACCATCACTAGCCAGGGCCGACATGAAGGACGACACTATTGAAAAGACATCACACTACATGTACTATCCAAGGTAGATCATACAATCACATCCAATTAATGTCTTAATCACATTTCACTATCCACATGAGCTTCGAGGTATCCATTTTAAAACAGGTTTAACGTGAAACAACCACCTAACAGTCAGGGAACTTCATGTTTTGGAAGATTTACATCAAATTCTTGATAATTGTGTTAGCATCTATATAAAAAAATTAATTGTAATAAAGAAGTTTTCTCTCCCTAGTTCAGCTTGTTAAGGAGTCACGTTCAATGACTGTGTTTTAATTCAATCAGAGCATTTCACAGTTGTTTTTCAAACAATTTTTTATGAAACAAGTGAAAACTCATCCCAGTAAACAATCATGCATATTCATGGTAATCATTCATATAAGGCAAACTTTGCCTTAGAATTAGCAACACTGACAGAGTGAGTTTTCTTTAAAGTATTTCAGCTTTAGCACAGATAAAGTTCTGACAAACCAAGAATCAAACCCATGGCAAATCTCAAATATGAACAAATTTGAACATGCTATCATTAGATCCAGGCATAACCAAGGGAAGTAACAAAGTTTGGACGAATGAATCTGCAAGGGAGGAGTATACATAATGCAGTGTCACGATGGCTCCCATCCTCACCTATGTCAAAGCTGGCATCCTTGATGCTGCTTTCAATGGCTTCTCTCTCAGCTTTGATTGTCTCCACCTGCTGCATGAGTGACCGTAGCTCCTTCACCGGAGGGCTGGTTTGTAAGCCACTGCCACCACTGCCTGCTGGGAGGGAGGCCTCAAGCTCTGCCTGCATCATCATCATCATCATCATCATCATCATCATCATCATCCAGTCAGTTATTGCAAGAAATATCTGTTTTTTATGTTCCTTTGACACTGGTTTGTTTAGTTTGTTGTTTAGCGCCACAGACAGCAATATTCCAGCTATATGGCAGCCCTTGATACTGAATGACCAAGCAGCAATAATCCAGCTATATGGCGGCCCTTGATACTGAATGACCAAGCAGCAATATTTCAGCTACTTGATGGTGGTTTGTGAAAAATCAAGACCGGAAAAGTCAAGCAGGTGATTGACATCATGATCATCAATCAAAGTCATTGGGATATAATGACATGCATCAACCAAATCAGCAAGCCTGACCTCACGATCCCAATTAGTCTCTTACGACAAGCATGAATTGATGAAGACCAAGTTTAGACCCAATTGTTATTGGGAGTAAAATACTTTTTAATATTGGAAATTTTAAATATAAATGGTATATTTATATACTTATCCTATTTCACAGTATGCACTTCTCTCTCTTGATTCGACACTGAGTGGAACGATGTAAACTTTTTTCCCTTGGCCTCTCTTGTCCATCCGCCCATTATAAGACAGCTTCCTAGTTGTCATGCAAAATCATGCATGCACCACTAGCTACCCACATGACTATCTCCGAATCATCATTCTCATTCTTGGAGAAGTGGGGAGGATTGGCTGGAAACCGTCGCGTGAGATAGGACAAGTATATAAATTGGATATGTCTTGTCAGTGCGAACAGTAGAACTGTGTAGACTGGAAACAACCATAGATAGCGATGCACAAGGGAGGCCTGTTAAGACTAGTGCAACTCCTATGCTTGTGACGAGTTCCTCTGAACTCCTTGGCTTACTAAGCACAACGCCTCCCAGGGAGATGGGTGCTTCTGAGCGATGTGGTGTTCAGCCGCAACCTCCGAAGAAGGACGCAGCTGTCACTTCGCCACGATTTTCAAGGTACCCTCGTAAATTATAGTCATAGACAACAATCGGGCCAGCCCCTGATTCGAGAAGGCCCCCACAGACACCGACCAGGACAGGTGAAAGAGAAGCACAACTCGGAAAACTCTCAGTTTTAATGTTCAGTTCCAGTAAACATCAAATTGACCCTCACCCCTTTACATAAGCTTAGTCAAAGGATGAGCCTGGCAACCTCTCAGTCGGAACGCAATGAAATGCACTGAAATTCAGGAGTGACACACTTCACTAACGTAATTTCTTTCGAAAAGTAGAGGTCAGGAAACGTGAAATGTCGATTCCTTCCACATCTTGATACAGAATCGAGCTCCAGATTCGTCCAACCACCGAGGCGGTAGTATCTCCGTGTTTTAGTATAAAACTAAGTGAAGTAGTTCTAACCCATAAGCAATCAAAACATAAGGCAGACATCAAGTTCAGACTTATATTCAGGAAAATACAGGGAAGCAGCAACCGCGTGGGACCATTCCCTATCTGCGTTGGTGGGCTGTAGACAGCTGTTGTGCGAGAACAAGGGGTCCAAACTGGTACAGACCTTGGACATCCTTCACGAAGGTAGTGCGAGGTGAAGACCGAGTCCAGTCGCCAGAAGCATCCTTCCATAATGGCATGGAGAGAGCAGTTACTATGCAGAGCCATCGTAGATGCTAAAGCCCGTGTCTCATGTGGATTGGAAGCTGTCGGGGCCGGTAACCCAACGAAGGTGTAAGCCAGTAGGATGATGGCTCTCATCCAGAAGGATAATGTGGTGCGAGACACTTCTGCCCTGGATGTTGAGGACATCAGAATGAAGAGCCGCTTGCGGAGACGACGGCGATCTTTAGAAGCAGCAAAAAAATCTTCAAAGCCCTAACAGGGCAAAGCTGCAGGTCTTCATTATCATGCGGCCCTAGGATCGTGGACAATGGTGGGATGGTAAAAGTACAATCGGGTTGTCCCGGCAACTGATTCTTCACTACAAAATCCTTCTTCCGTTCGAACTTGACTCTGTTAACGTCCAAAGCGCGGAGTTCAGAAATTCGAGCAGCTGTAACCAAGGCCACAAGGAAAAAGGTCTTGAAGGAGATCTTCTCAAAGTCCTTCTGAGCTAAGGGTTCATAGTTTGCTAAGGCCAAATGACGCAGCACCACAGATAAATCCCATGCAGGAGGTCTAAACTTCTTAAACTGATCGGTCAACTTGAAAGACCGGAGCAAATACTGAAGCTCAGGATCCGTTGAAACCTTAGAGCCTGTGGTGGTAGCCAGGATCAAACAAATTCTGGCGCAAACGTTCTGTTGCACAAGCCACCACTGAAGAAAAGGACGTAAGGGTTTGGGAAGACGAATCAACTCAAGATTCTCTGAGACGAGATACGGATGCAGGAAACGCTGCAATGGACGCAGTTGCAATTGTCCCCGACCGTGTCAATGCCTGTGCCGATGTCAAGAGGCCCAAAACTTCCTGCCACTGTCGTAAGGTCCTGGCCTGTGACAGTGCTAACGGAACTAGCAGTTGAATTTTCAGCCATCTGTCTTGATGGACGAAAATCAGGCCCTGGTGCATGTCGACAGTTGCCCCGATGAATTGAAGGGTCTGGGTCGGTGTTAGTTCCGACTTCGCAGCGTTTAACAACCAACCTAGTTGCCGGAGAAGCTTCGTACTGAACTCCAACTGACGTAGAAGAACGACAGGGTCTCTCTGTGCCTGAATGCAGTCGTCTATGTAACTTTCGAACAAGACCCCGTGGAGATGAAGAAACCTGGTGACCAGCTTGGTGATCCTGGTAAATAGGCCTTGGAAATTCCAAAAGGCAGGATGGTCCATTGATAATGGAACCCTTGGAATACGAATCGGAGGAATTTCCGTGAATACTGATGAATGGGCACAAGAAGGTAAGCATCTTGAAGGTCTAGGCTGACAAGAAAATCCCCTTTCTTCACGATAGTGCGAAGAAGGACGATCGATACCATCTGGAAGTGAGGTGGGTGCTGGAGATAGTGGACATTGAAAAGTTTCATGTTGAAAATGAGTCTTAGTTTTGTGGAGTTCTTCTTGGGAACCAGAAAGATGGTGGAATAGAATCCTGGAGTGCTGGGCGCCGGACCGAGAGAATGGACTGCACATTTCTCTATGAGCGTACCTATGGTGGAGTGAAGAACCTGGACCTGGTCCGCTGGGTAGCTGCGTTGTACCGGATTCATTGTCAGCGGCGGGCGTCCCATAACTGGAAGTTGATAGCCATTGGCGAGGTCGGTCATGAAAGGATCGTCTAGTATGGTCCAGTTGGGAGCGAAACTCCCTAGTCTCCCGCCCACTGGAGAGTTGTAAATGGGGACGGCTGGAGGCGTCGGACTTGGGAAGACATTGGGAAGAAGTGCCACGGGAGGACCTGCTACCTCTAGCTCGGGATGAATGGCCAAGAAAACCCTGACGCAGTTCCGGGGATGAGACGGCACGAACCGTGGAGGCCTTCTCTGTATCATGGAAACTTGCAGATGAGATTTCTGGAGTTTCAATAATTCCACAGAAACTTGAAATTAAGTCCCGATCCAACTTCGCTGAAACTTCCCCAATCATGCCATTAAACAAGGATTCTGCAGACCACAGTTGACGGAAGAGTTCAGCCTTAAACCTGTGATCCCATGAAGACAAATTGAGCGGGCTGCGACGTCGAACTGCCAGGAGATAACCAAGGAAATGAGACAGCTGGTCAAGTACGATCTGAAATTGGTCCAGTATAAGGGACATACAGCCCCTGATGTAAGCATCCTGATCGGAGAAAGAGTGCTCCACTGATGCCGCAACCGCGTCCACCGCTGAGATGATGCAATTGATCGAGGGTAAGGAGCGACGAATAGCTGTGTCCATGTGAGACAGTTCTCTGTCCTCAACTAGAAAGGCTGAACTGATCCACTGAAGGGGCAGTAGCCAATGACTGGAAACCATAGGAGAGAGCCGCCGGTAGGGAAAATCTAGGCGAAGACAGGCCATCCTTAATCCTTTTAAGGCTTTTAAAGGCATGATCCAAGGACGTAGTTAGATGAGCAATACAAGGCCATGGTGGGAAGGTAATAGATGTCAAGTCTCGTTGTCTCATGGAGAAGGAAGGTTAAATCCTCCGTGTTCTGTGACATAGGGAGGTGGAGTTTCTCCACTATCCAAGCTAAAACTTCATCGACAAAGTCCAAACTTCCCTCTGGGGAATCCACAACCGAGCACAAGTAAGAGCACTTAACATCGCAGCCAGATCTGAGGGAGGAGTAGTTTCCTGCGCAGGAGTCCAGGAATCTGGTACAATCCGAGTAGAGAGACGCGAGGAGGCAGGAGTCCCGTCAGAGGTCGTAGCACGCTGAGATTGAAGCTTGGAACCCCGTTGATTAGATCGACGATCAGTAGAACCATATCTATGTCTGGAGGGGGACGAACCGGGAGAGGATGCACAAATGGAGACCTGCTGAGGAGAACGAGAAGGGGAGATATCGCAACGATAACGACGATCCCTGGATCTTGAACGATAGGCAGCAGTCAACCGTGTAGGAGATCTAGGTTGACGGGTCAGGTGCGAAGAACCGGAAGTCCCATGATGACGAGAAGACAAAGTCTGAGGAGGTGACTTGGAACGAAGAACCGATCTCAATGAAGCAGGAGGAGGCATGTGCTTAGTTGAATACGAACGAGTCAAAGAGTGGCATCTCGGCAGTGAAGTAAACCTACCAGGTCTATACGGTGAACAAATCCGAATAATAATATGAGACTGATCCAGACTACTCGGTGAAAGACGTGTTCGTACTGAGGTAAGATCCAACAGTGTTCGGGGAAGTACTCAGATGATCTAGAGAGAGGCATTCGGCTCAATACCGCTTGGAAGAAGGCTGTTTTGGCGAAAGACAGTTCACCACATGCCGTCTCGGTGAAGTCTTCCGTTTTGGCGAGACGTTGTTTCTACGAAGTACGATTAGGTGAAGGCTGTTTAGCAGATGATCCATCTGGAGAATGCTGAAGCTTAGACTGGTATTTCGATGAAGACCGGTTCGGCGAAAGCTGTTTTGTAGAGAGCCGGTCTAATTTTGAGGAAGGGGGGCAGTCCGGCGAAAGTCAATGTGGAGGGGAGCGGACAGGTGGAGCATGAACCGGCGAACTGTGATTCGATCTGACAGGCTTCGGCGAAGCAGAAGACCGAGGTAGCTGGACGCAGGAATGGGAAGGAGATGGTAAAGTAACCACTGACAGGCATTAAGGCGAGGTAGACTGGTTCCTCTCACTACTGGATGAATGACAAGAGCGAGAACAGCCTCTGCGCAGTCAGGCGTAGAGGTCAGCTCATTCTTGTCTGAAACAGATAAGCCAGGTTGCTGTGACAACTGGTCCGGAGAACGAGAGACAGAGCGTAGTTCGAAGGTCCCGCTGTGTAGACGTATCCTGAGGGGTGGTGGCAGTCTCGACAACCACTACCCGGGACGTGGTCGAAGACGAAGGACTCGGGCTGGAATGTTGAGAGCCGAACAAATTCCAAAAGTCTTCGGATAAGTAAGAATCTGACGACGCTCTCACGAATCCTCTTCATTCGAGAGAGGGGACTGTAACCGCCAAGCAGACAAAGTAGGACGCTTTAACCTTCCTTTCTTGAAGGGTTTGGGTCCGTCAAGTTAAGCAGCATAACGAGCTCTGTCAGCAACACGACGGGCACAAGCCTGAGTGTAGTCACCAAACGCATCAAAGGTAAGATCCTTGCATTTATCGCAACGAGAGTCCCATTTACACTGTCCCATACAGTCAATACAATACGCATGTGGATGACTCGCGGAGAACACTTTATTACACGGGAGCACTTTTTCCTCTTTTTTGGCTGGTCAGCTTTCAGACTAAGTTGAAAACGTTGAGCAAAGTAAAATACGTTCACACTCTAGTGTGACAAGAAAGAGAATGATGATTCGGAGATAGTCACGTGGGTAGCTAGTGGTGCATGCCGCATGCTTTGCATGACAACTAGGAAGCTGTCTTATAATGAGGGTAGCATGGAGTGGATGATCAAGAGAGGCCAAGGGAAAAATGTTTACATCGTTCCACTCGGTGTCGAATCAAGAGAGAGAAGTGCATACCGTGAGATAGGATAAGTTTAAAAATTAAAGACTTACTCTACCAAAGAGAAGAGATGAACGTGTTCGGCAAATGACCCTGCTTAGCTAGGAACATAACCATATCCCTGTAAATACCATCAGTGTCCTCAATAAAACCACTGCAGGGCCACTGTCCTATTGTAAATTGTTCCTTTCAAAAATTGAATAGACACGTTTATCTGTAGCCACAGGGACAAAACCCTAGTGTTATCATAAGGAATGTAGACTAGTCTCTTACCAGAGGCTTGGAGAGCAACAAGATGCCTTCCTTGTGTTTGTCAAACTTGTCCCGGACAACAGCATCTGCCTGGGTGGCTGTGGACAGTATAGTGCTGTACTTTGTGGCCTCTTCTCGCATAGGTTTTGTCAGTTGGGCTGAGTTTGTTCGAGTCCACTTCTCTTTGAACTGTTCTCGAAGCTGAGTGTCAGACTTTTCCTCACTGTCCAACTCAGCTATAGTCTGAAAACACAAAATAATTTGTGAGCGAGTTTGGTTATTGATGATTTAAGAATCTGAACTGATGAGCACAGGCAGACCAAAGGGAGGCAACTCTGTAGAGTGAACTACTGTGTCCAAGTTGACAGGGCCACCCATGTCCCCACTTGTCATCAGTAAAAGTGTTACGCTCATTATTGTGAAATGTCTTGCTGAAGTCTGAACATGAACTTGGTGTATGTCCGTCAAAGTATTTATCAACATTAATATGGCCATTTTCAAAATAGATTTAATAATTTTGTAACAGTTACTGAGATTCAGCCAATTTGGAAATTCTGAGACAAATAGAAACAAAATATGTTTGGGCAATATGACCATATGACATACAATATAAATCTATCCAAAAGAGACATCCCAGGTGCGCTATTCAAATTAATACGAGAGGTCTCTACTGCACAGTTAGACCATCTCAAGTTTCCAAACACAGAAAGTTGATCTCATAAATGACAGCCCATGTGCTCAGTTCTGAACGAAAAGAAGAGGTATCTAAACCACAGCTTGACTCAAATTTCCAAACACAGAAGACTTATCTCCTAACTGACAGCCCATGTTGTGAGCACCACTACTCACAGCGTCAAGGATCTCCCTATTACGGGTAAGAAGGGCTGGCAGCTCATTCATGAGCTTGGAGATGTATGAAGCACCACCCTGGTCCTGCATCTGTTGGGCTTTCTCTGTTAGGGACTGAGGGACTTTCTCACCAGCCAGGTCCTCGATGGATGCAGGCAGGTTGAGGGATGTCAGCACACTGAAACAGTTCATCTGTTGTATCAACTATATGAAGAGTGAGTGAGTGAGTTTAGTTTTAAGCCGCACTCAGCAATATTCCAGCTATATGGCGGCAGTCTGTAAATAATCGGTCTGGACCAGACAATCCAGTGATCAACACCATGAACATTGATCTGCGAAATTGGGAACCGATGACATGTGTCAACCAAGTCAGCGAGCCTGACCACCCGATCCCGTTAGTCGCCTCTTTACGACAAGCATAGTCGACTTTTGGGGCAAGCATGGGTTGCTGAAGACCTATTCTACCCCGGATCTTCACGGGTCAACCATATCAAGAAGTAAAGCTGAGTAATACACCAAGAGATGAACTGGTATGAGTGACTTCATCTTGATGAGGCAAGGGAGCTAACTGACTGGAAAAGTCCAGCTCCACCCTTGCCAAGCCAGGTAAGGAATTATGGAGTTATATTTTGGCTGGACGAATGAGTCTATGCATAGTACAAATGAAATTGTGTAATTAAATCAACATTTGGTTCATGAACAAAATGTCGATTGTTTTGGTCGATAGCAAGATTTTCAGAGCATGCAATGTCAAGCGGGAATCTGTTCATGTTTCAATCAAGATGCTCAAGGGAGACACGTAGTGGCCTAAGACCTGTTAAACATTTGATTACAGATCAGATAATCTTCAAATGACGCTGCCTTTTTGCTTGTGGCAAATGCAAGTAATCTGAGAGGTGGAATATGTTTAGTCAGTTCGATCGACAGAGAAGGGACATAACTTGTAAAAGCCACTGGTGGCACTATGATTGAGCCATGAAATTTCAACCCAGTTTGGCAAGGGGAGAAACTGGGCCTTTATAGTCCGTGAACACTCTTGTTTGGAAAAGATGTTGACTTCAGTGAAACCAACATGTGAGCAGATGAAATTGACAAAACTAAATTACAAAGTGAGCAGATTAAAATCCAAAAGTTTCTGGCATATATAAGACCAAACTTAGACTTAAATGAAACTGTCATGAATGATAAATCATTTCAAAGAGATTCACAGGTGATTATATTTACATCTTGTGTCATTCGTAAAATGAGTACATCATAAGGTATCATACAAGTGAAACATACCCATTCATGAGATTTGTAGCTTCTCGCAACCTCCCGATCTCCATGTTGACAATCTGGGCCTTTCTGTTCTCAAATGCTGTCATGGCATCATGTACAGCTAAAGGCACTAATTTCTCAAAGAGGTCTGCAAAATAACATAATACAACATAACTCATAAATACTTACATACACACAAACATAGAAGGGCTGTCCTCAGCGGCATTTATGACTCAAGGAATTAACTTCTAAGAAAAAACATTTTAACAACCATAACATACAATCAATTTATGATAATTCTGTCGGACTGGACAATCTTGTCATTGAAATTGTAAGCCATGAACCCTCTATCTGGCTATCTAACACACAATCTACACAGTCTGGCCTTCCCATGCATTTGATCCTCTTACAACAAGCACAAGTTTCTGGGGACAGTTCTAATGTAGAATCCCAACAGGAACATGATATAATGTGTCAGAACAGAACTGTTCTAATTGGACGGCAAGAGCAAGGTTAACAGTTTTGAAAACCTAGATAAACTGTCTGAATAACTCATTTGTAAACACAGCACTACACACACTGTCATAAACTATGTAATTAAACTACCTGTGAAGTTGGTGGAGAATCTCTGTGCAACAGGTGAGGGTTTGGCCACAGCAGCCTTGCCAATGATAGGGAGAGTCTTCACGTCGGGCACTTTGTCGTGGTAGATGAAGTTGTTGTCCTTCACAGCCTCCTCCATTTCTCGCTGCACCTTCCCCTGCTCATTTCTGAAGCAGAATGTCTGGCCGCCGCGAGTCTGAGCAGCATTCAACAGCTCCTGGGCATGCTGTAATGGAAGAAAGAACCATCAGAGTGTACTGGAGAATCAGATGAAGATTAGGGTGAGGATGAGAAGGAAGATGATGAAGGAAAGGGTGAGGATGAAGAAAAGGGTGAAGATGAGGATGTAGATGATGAAGATAAGGGTGAGGATGAAGATGAAGATGAGGATGAGAATGATGATGAAAAATGATAATGATGGTGTAAGGGTGAGGATGAGGATGATGAAGATAAAGGTGAGGTTGAGGATGAAGATAAAGTTGAGGTTGAGGATGAACATAAGGGTGAGGATGAAGATGAGGATGAGAATAATGAGGACGAGCTGAAAAATGATGATGGTGGTGTAAGGGTGAGGATGATGATGAAGAAGATAAAGGTGAGGTTGAGGATGAAGATGATCATAAGGGTGAGGATGAGGATGAGGGTGAGGGTGATAATGAAGATGAAGAGGAGGGTGAGGATAAAGATAAAGATGAAACTGCGTCGACAGATTCCTTATTATCTTAATGTGTCATTTCAGAACAGGATGTACTGCCATTAACCAGCAATGCTACTATTGTTATTGTTACTGCAGCCTATAAACTACCACTGGAAGATACCAAGACAATGAGTATAGAAACCATGCTAGTGTGTTGTTTTCACTGCAGTTTTACGAGTCAGGAAACTGCATCAGTTATTTTTGTCTTGATTTAACAAACCTAACAATAAGAAACATACTTTCTAAAGTTTAATTGACGTTCCTTTTTTATGAGCATTGATTAGTATTCCAAGGCCATCAATAATTGCTGACAAAAGTAAGATTGATATACTGACCAATTACTTGATTATTTGCTCCAGCACTCATTAATATGGATGTTTTGCAAGTGTTCAAAATGAATGTGGGTCAGGGAATTCTAGAGATCTTATGCTATTGTGCTTATATTTAGGGATCCCAAATTGTTTAACTTTTAATATTGGAGTTCTGGCAAGCACCCTTTGACTCTCATGCTTCATATCCACCACTGGAACACACTCTGGCTGTCAGACATTCAGTGTCATTATTTCCATGACTAGAAAACTCTGGCTTACAGACAATTGGTGTCAACAAGGGAAAGGTGACTGGTCATCAACTAAAAAGATTTGAGAAGAATGAAATGCACATACCTTTAGCCTGGCAATTTGTTCTCCATAACTCTTGTTTGCTTTGGCCACATTGCTCTGGTAGAACTCTGCCATGCCATGGAAGGCTGCCTGCTTCATCACTACACACTGGATCCACTCCTAAATACAAATGTTAACTCAGTACTAATTCATGCATGTGTTTTGTGATGCATGGTTATCAACATTGATAGATATGTCATGCCTGAATATTGTTCACAATACACGATGTAGTTACACTAAACAGTTTGACTGCAACATCCAATAGGTAAAACAGAATGCCTCCAACCTATTTCTGAAATGTTTTGTGGAGTGACATTGCACGTACTAATATACAATCTTACACGAGTTTTGGTAAAATCAGAATGACACACATCCGGTTGTAATTACTACTTTATTATCTATCACTTCTTAATCTTTCTGCATTCTCATTTAGCAAAATTCACTGACCATTTTCTAAATGGCATTGTGTACTCAAAGAGAGGTCAGTTTGACAACTGCAAAAGCCAGGGAAGTCTGACAATAACTGTCTAAGGGAGGTCAGTCTGACAACAACTGCAAAAGGCAGGTGAGTGAGAATAACTGTCTGAGGGGGGTAAGTCTGACAATAACTGCAATAGGCAGGTGAGTGACAATAACTGTCTAAGGGAGGTATGTCTGACAAGAACTGCAAAAGGCAGGTGAGTGACAATAACTGTCTAAGGGAGGTATGTCTGACAATCTAAAGGCAGGTGAGTGACAATAACTGCCAAAGGGAGGTAAGTCTGACAATAACTGCCAAAGGAGGTGAGTGACAATAACTGTCAAAGGGAGGTAAGTCTGACAATAACTGCCAAAGGAGGTGAGTGACAATAACTGTCAAAGGGAGGTAAGTCTGCAATATGACGTGGTACTGACCTTGGGCCACAACTCTTTGATGGAGTGAAGCTGCATCAACTTCATGGTATCCGCATACAGCTCAGAGCACTGGTACGCCAGCTTGGCCACCATAGCATCCTTCATTTTATCTACATTATAAATTATTAAATTAACATTAAACATTAATGCTGTAGTAAGCAAAATTCATGCTGATACCAAAAGGACCTGCATGTCAGATGAAAGGTTAATTTATTGACCACAAATCGAAGGGGTAGAAAATCTACAGTATTACCATCAAAGTATCTTTAGCTGTTAATCAAGTTAATGTTGCTGAAGGGGTCATCAGCACGGGTACTACAGGTACCCCAGGTACGTTTCTGTATACACAAACATAACCTAGCCAAAATCAGAATACAGAAACGTACCCTATAACAAGTTCATTCCGCATCATTTTCCTTGGAACTGTCATACTACTGGACGAGACTCATTTGATTGCGTTATAATATAAGAAACAAGCATTCACAGTGATGAATATTTTGCGATGCACAGTATCACTTGTAATCAAGTGAAAGGAACTATAACCTGAACTGACTTTGATTTTGAGTTGAGGAACATGGACTTATCTGCCGTTAAGGGTACCAGCTACCCTGGTAGGCTATGCTGAAAACGACCCTTTCAGATTTAATATTGCACACTCTCTGCACATCCAACATACCTGATGTAGCTTTCCTGTATATAGCCTCTTGAGCCTGGGCTAACATGAGAGCACTGAGTGCTCCCAGAGTGTCGGGGGTTAAGGTCAGGGGTCGGGTCTTGCTGCACATGTGACAACACAATGTCCTTCATGTGGGCAAATATTCCACTTGATTGCTGCAAGGAAATGTGATGCCATTAATAGGATACAGTAACATACATGTTATTCCCATTACACAACATAATGCTAGTTTAAGTGTGAAATTCTGAACTCCTTGTATCTCGAGTGAGTGAGTGAGCGAGTGAGTGAATGAGTGCGGTTTTACGCCGCTTTTAGCAATATTCCAGCAACATCATGGCAGGGGACACCAGAAATGGGCTTCACACATTGTACCCTTGTGGGGAATCGAACCCTGGTCTTTGGCGTAATGAGCGAATGCTCCAATGGGCTACCCCACAGTCCCTCTTGTCACAGCGATGGCACCAAATACATCATTCTTTATTACTTACCCCTCATTTATCAAAGCATATCACATCAGTGGGAAGATGTCTTTATGATGGGGATTTGCATTTTATCACTTTGGACCAGACACTGATTAATATCATGAGCAACATCCCTTGCTGTTCGTTTATGAAACACAATAAACCACTCCATCAAGCTTATGATCCATTCAGTCATCAGTACCTCATGCCTTGTAAGAGGCTAAGAGGATTGGGTGATCATGTTTGCTGACTTGGTTGATGCATGTCATTTTATCCCAACTGCGTAGACTGATGGCTCAGTGGTGCTCATGCTATCACTCATTGGATTATCAGGTCCAGATTTCATTATTTACAGATCACTGTCATATACTTGGAAAAATGCTGAGTGTGGTGTTAGGCAACAAACAAAGTCAAGTGACAAGTATAAATAATAAGCAGTGATGTTATCACACATACATAAAACTTTGCCCTACCTGAAATAGTTTGGCACAGGTTTTAAGTCCATCGTCACTGTCCTGATTCTGTACTGAAGCAATTTGTGTTTGGAGAGCAGCAATGTTGAACAACATGCAGACCTTCTCATACAACCCAGAGGCAATAGCTGAAGACAAGGAAAGTATGTTAGAACATTTCAATACATGATCCGTCAGATGTAATTCATACATGTAGCAACACAAACACTGAATAATATTCATCCCAACAAAGTAACTGGTTAGAATAGAGTGACTTGTTGAAGATTAAGAGGGTTCCTTGGTATTATTCTGTGACACTACTTCTGAGTGAGTGAGTGAGTGAGTTTGGTTTTACGCCTCTTTTAGCAATATTCCAGCAACATCACGGCGGGGGACACCAGAAATGGGCTTCACACATTGTACCCATGTGGGGATTCGAACCCGGGTCTTCGGCGTGACGAGCCAACGCTTTAACCATTAGGCTACCCCACCGCCCCGACACTACTTCTGAATAAGCGATTGATGTTTTTTCAATGCCACTTTTAGCAATATCACAGGGTTAGTTGGCTAGTTGTTTAATGTCACACTCAGCAATATTTCAGCCAAATTGCTGCGGTCTGTAAATAACTGAGTCTGGACCAGACAATCCAGTGATCAACAGTATCAACATCGATTTACGTAATTTGGATACGATGACATGTGTGGACAAAGTCTGAAAGTGTGAAGCGAGCCTGACCCCCGATGCCTTTAGTCGCCTCTTACAACAAGCATGGGTGTGGTGAAACACCAATTCCAAAGCGGATCTTAAGGGGTCCCATGTCACAGGGGTGAGGACACCCAAATGGGTAATGCTGCTTAAACCCAAGGACTCAACTTGACTTCTGTGCTGAAGAGTACTGTATATAATGTTTTTGTGATGTTGATGCAGGAGAGCTGAAGATTCCAGCTGACTTCTTAAACTGTTTAAACAGGTATTCCTGTAGCTTCAAATATTACCAAGTGTTCTTTTCCCAGCCAGGAAGCCTCCTTCATCAAAGGCATCTCTCCATTTGAACTGCACACGGATCTGAAGTGCACATACATTCATGGATAATGAGTGTCACAGGGGTGTCACATATTGTGATATATTGCGATGTGAAAGGATATATCGCGATATGTATTGCAATATATTGAAAGAAGTTGTTTTTTTAACAAAATACTACTTATAATCGAGTTACTGCTTGATTTATAAGCAAAACCACAACAAAATCACTATGCTTGATTAAGCTTTAAAAGAACCTTTTTATCATAACAAAAAATGAAAAAAAAAGTGAATAATATTTGGCACAATTGAAACAAGGAAATATCCAAAGATTTCCGAGTGTTACGAAGTTTTCCGAATAACTAGTAGAGACTGGGAGAACATTTCTAATTGAAGCCAACCAAATGTCACACTTCTAAAATGATTAGTCTTTGTTTGTACATCATCTTCATTCAGGATATTTCACCTTAATAAAGGAAAATCTATACACAACACAACCCCTCACATGGTACTCAGCTTTTGACATCATGGCATTCAGAAATGATGTATTATATCATCAGATTATTAACAGCTCAGACTTTATTATTTCCATTCAGAACTAGCTGCTTAAGCCTGTTTTAGAGATACAGATATCAGATATGATGCTACGAATCCATAGCACAGAATTGTATTGAATTATGGATTGGTTGATTAGAAAATTCACATGACTTGGCCTCTAGATGTACACACATACAGGCATCAGAAATAATGAGGCTGGTGAACATGCTGGAAACATTGCCATGGGATGTCAATTAAAGTACTGATTCCATATCAACTCCAATGTACACATTTCCCGAATATTAACAGTGGTATGCCTGACATGACAACAATGAATTTTCTAAAGAATAAAATGACTTCATACATTAGCTACAGTTCACTATAAAATTACCTGGTTTTCTGTGATAGGGAGCTTGCTCTCAATAGCAGCAACTTGGTCATAGTACCTGAAAAGAGAAACTACCAATCAGAACAGTTCCCAAACTTTCTATACTCCACCAAGTTAAGTATGGAAATACACTTAAGTATATTTAGGATTACAGAGAGTCTAATAAAGCCTCTTTTACATGCACACATTTACTCCTGTAAGTATATTTACTTGTGGAGTAAATTAACTCACAGGAGTAAAACTACATTTACTTTCTGTTGCCATAGATATTTATCCAATAGGAGTAAATCTGATTTGCATACCATCCACACATCTAGAGGACCAGAGGACTTGTCCTAGGTCTAACAAAGACCCGTTCAAGAACCTGGTGGACAGACAGTGTGCAAGGCACCTTTGATGATGACCAGTGGGTAGAGAATGTTCGAATGACTAAGGAAACGTTTGCTGAACTGGGACCTTCATTAGTAAGGACTTGTAGCAGTGACCTGAATCAATTCGATATCATAACGTGTAAACCCCCTTGTCGTAATGATTTGAAATTGCTTATGATGTGTTGCGAAAATTAGAACATGCCCTATTTCTCACGACGGATCACATGCTAAAAGTCCTTTACTACAGATCATACCATGTAAAGGCACCTTTATCATTGTATCTTTACAGTGGTACTTGTTATTTTATGGCTATCATTATCCCAGTAACATCTTCAATGCAATGGTGTAGTGGATAAGGCATCTGTCTTGCTCTCCAAAGACCGGGTTAGATACCTGGTGAGTCATCCGGGCTGGAACATTTGTGTGGTATCCATGAACAAGGTACCAAAGACCACAATGTCTCAGCCCACCTAGCTGTAAAATGAGGATGGGCTGACAATGTGAGCCATTAGCTCTCTAAGCACCTAACACAGTAACAGGCAGCGAGGCTGTATGGTCCCCAGGGAGTTGAGAAAGTATTGGAAGGTACAATGGAGTCCAATGATAGGGATAGTAATGTACATAGCGCTTTGAATATGCATAAAGCACTGACATGAGCGACATATAAACGACTATTATGTACTGAGGTGCGATATTTTATGCATGAAACGTGATGGTTTTGCATCATAACCTCCTATGGCACAGGTCAAATTGTTTTCAAACAAGCAGACTGTACAGTTCACAGGGCTGTTACAGTGAGTGAGTGAGTGAGTTTAGTTTTACGCCGCTTTTAGCAATATTCCAGCAATATCACAGCGGGGGACACCAGAAATGGGCTTCACACATTGTACCCATGTGGGGAATCGAACCTGGGTTTTCGGCGTGACGAGCAAACGCTTTAACCACTATGCTACCCCACCGCCCCCAAGGGCTGTTACAAACTACATAATCATTGATGCAGAAAAGGACAATTTGAACAATTGATATAAAACGTAAAAACTTTAAATGAATTATTGAAACATGAGACTGCTGTGAGACTGACTTCAATAACATATCAATTCCAATGAAACTTATGATGTCTTTTGATGAAACACTGATAAAACATAATAATGATGAAATAATAGTCCATATAAGATATGACGCATAAAATATACTTACAGGATCAAATCAAAGTGTCATTTACAAGATCAGTTTGCTCTTGGAGTAAAATACTCCAGGAGTAAATATACTTTTACTTTATCTCTGGAGCAGGTGTAAATTTACTCCAGGAGTATAAATAATTATGTGAGTAAATTCGTTTTGTGACTTTTACATGATCAATTTACTTGCATACACTCCTGTAAGTAAATGTGTGCATGTCAAAGCAGCTTATAGTCTACATTAGACTTTAACACAATAGGAACCATGATTGCATTTCAACAAATTTGAGAAAGTGTGGTGTGGTGAGGTGCACAGATGTGGTATGGTGTTTGAAGATTCTAGCAAAAACTTTCATGCTCAGTTTCGAAAACATGTAACCATGGTAATTTATTACCACAATGTCTAAGTAAAATACAACTCATATTCAGTCAATTAACAGAAGTGAGTGAGTTTAGTTTTACGCTGCACTCAGCAATATTCAAGCTACATGGTGGCGGTTTGTAAATATTGAGTCTGGACCAGACAATCCAGTGATCAACAGCATGATCATCGATCTATGCAACTGGGATATGGTGGCATGTGTCAACCAAGTCAGCAGGTCAGAGTGCCTGACCACCCAATCCTGTTAGTCGCCTCTTACGACAAGCATGGGTTACTGAAGACCAATTATAACCCAGATCTTCATGGGGACACAGAAGAAGAGGCTGATGTGTATTCTAGTCTAGATCACTTAGTACTTAATGCTCAGTGCTGCTCTGTATCAACAAGAGTTAAATAAATCAGACATGTATGATACATATACACTATGATATCATGTAAGGGACAAACAAAACACATAATCTTATCTTAATAGGGTTACATCAACACAAGGACTCACCTTATTGATAAACAGCATGCAAGTTAACATGATAAGTAAGAACACCACAAGCTTCATTTACATGAAATGAGGCTCTAGTAAATAAACATGACACAATCTTGTTCACAAATGTTATGTACATTGTCTAAAATTGTTCAACCAACATAATTTAATCAAAGGCAGAAACCTATCACAGTTGTCACCATCATGATAACATTGAACATGTTTATCTGAATATGTTGATCTGTAAATAGCAATTCAAACAAATCAACCTGTGATTTTAGAAAGGTAGATCTATCATAGTTTACTAATATTACAATCACCCAAGCATACTATTCAATCCAGGAAAAATCATCAACAATGGTATCTAATACAACTGCAGGCCTCATTATCAGAATCACTGAAGAGGAGCCTGCCTGACTCAACAGTCTGATCAGTATCTAAGTCACAGTATCTAAGACACTGCAATCAATGGAAAACAGTTTGGGTCTGCTAGTCCTTATATGACAAGAAGCATTATTTTCAGTGGAATTTAGCATGTTATATATAGAGGATACTAAACGACCTTCCATAATACCATTTTTATTAAACGAGTTAATGATTTGGTATCAAACGAGAGAAAGCGAGTTTGATGCTAAATCTTTCACGAGTTTAATAAAAATGGTATTTCACGGAAGCGAGTTTAGTATTCTGTTTATTACTCTCCAACATAAACTGACAGAAACTGCCTACGAAGTGTGATGACTCTCAGCTTTCCACGAGTCAAGCAAGGTCTAATACAATTGTGACAGAGGTATTAGCATTGTGACATCATTATAACTGTAAGTAAAACATTATGACGTCATATGTCTAGCGGTATTACACTAGTGTAATATTGTCGTAAAATATTACAATGCAGTATCTTCCACGGGCGAGTAATAAGGATTAATATCACCTGAGCTTACCAGACCAAACAGAAGTTTACTAGACTCAGCCCATGGGCTTCAATGGGTCTTCAGTGTGACGATTGAACGCTTTAACCACTAGGCTACCCGACTGAACCCTCAGGTTTCAGACTTGTGAATTAAGTCAAAGACGGCATTGAGATAAATATAGTGTGGCGTTGATTTAATGATCTCATATAGTGACAGATACAAGCTATATTGATACAGAACATCAAATTACACTCAGGCTGCATAATTGTTTTTTAAAGTTTCTTGGTCACATTTGCAAAGGTGAGGAGTGAGATGAACGTTTTCAATTACTGACAATCTTGAAATTAATTAATGAACTTCAATACAGAAAACAAACACTCTAGTTCACATCATGGTTTATTGAGAAGTAGTTTTAACAACTATGGTAATAAGATGTCAATCAGACATTAGAAATAACATAATGGTAATCTGGTGAGTTATCAGTGCTCTGGTCAACAGCTCTACTCACTCATGTCCAACTGGTCATCACTGTGGACTACAGCAAGTCCAAACAGACACAACACAGATGCTTGATGGGCATTTAGAAGTTGTCGTGTTGTACATATTGAAGTTGTAAATCCATACTATACGTTGCTAAGACACAACACAGTCTCTTTGTTCTTGGCCTATCAAAGGCCAACAAGACCCAGCATGCATTGATATGCTTCATCACACTTATTCTCAGATCTACAGCCTTTGTCTTGTCTGCATTCAAGTACCTTCTCCACATACCTATCAGTAAACTGTTGATTCGTCATATAATTCCACTTGAGCTAGGGGAAAGTAAGGTTAATATTGAGTCACATTTTTGGCTAGGGTCCAGCAATTAATTTATTTCTTGTTTTACGGATTATTGTCCTCAGAAAACCTAAAGGCAGGAGGAAAAAAAACAAAAAAAAACAAAAAAAAAAACTAAAAGTATTTTACTTTTGGCAATTTATGTAGTGTATATGGGGCAAAACACAAGCTATAACAAACCTTTTCTTGTAAATTTGCATATTTGACCAATAAAACATTAGGATTTTATTTTTTGAGCAGGGAAAATTAACTTTTATTTTTTTTCTTATTTTGAAAAAATACAACCGGTGGATCCGTAAAACAAGAAATAAAATTGGTCTGGCCTTATAGTGTATCTTATAGTGAAGCAGGAGGAACATATATTTTTTTATTGAAAACCCAAATGGTCTTAAGTGAGATTAAGCAACTGGTGCTCTTAGTTATGACATAGTCACTTGTGAAATCATCTTCATTATCAAATAAATAATTCTTTTAAAAATATTTGAAAGGCATTTAAAAATGATACACATAAAGTGGGAAATATCATGGATGTCCAGGGAAAGAAACCTTTCAAAATTTCCCACTAGACCACAGGACCAGTGAGTGGACAATAATTAGTGGTCCTGTCTGTATTTCACCGGTCCAAAATAAAATTTGTAGATTTGCTTAACTATCAATACAAAATTCACTGGCCACCAGGACCACTGCAAACTTATTATTTAGTGGTCCAGTTGAATTTTTACTAGCCAGGGACCACAGGACCAGCATACATTTTGCCCATTGGATGTCAGCTTCTGTAGTGTAATATGAGGAACACAATGTATAAGTGTTTATCCTTTTTAAGTAATTGGTGATTTACTAAAGGCTACATCATGAGGCAGAAGGTTCAGATTACACTGTTAATCACCGTTGACAGTTTCCCTGTTGTCTCACATTTGTTCGGGGCGGTGGGGTAGCCTAGTGGTTAAAGCGTTGGCTCGTCACGCCGAAGACCCGGGTTCGATTCCCTACATGGGCACAATGTGTTAAGCCCATTTCTGGTGTCCCCCGCCGTGATATTGCTGGAATATTGCTAAAAGCGGCGTAAAACTAAACTCAGTCAGTCAGTCAGTCACATTTGTTGACATCGACTGTATTGTAAACAACTAAGTGATAGGTTCAACGTACATTTTTAACAATTAATATTTCAGTCATGTATAACTACATGACAGCCTCATGTTGGAAGACAACCTGAAGTGATGCAGAGGCCAGCTACAACCACTTTGGTTAAAACAGCATTGGTAAAGAGCTGACAAGCCTAGAATACATAGCTGAGGTGTATATGGGATTCAAAGCCACAACATCATTCCTGAGGTACACAGAAACTGTGGTATCTTAGACAGATGGGGTATCCACGCCCTAGTATTACTGAAAGATGCTCCTTAGACTGCAGATGAAAATACGTAATAATGTACGAGAGAACTGTGTAATATTCTAATATGTTTAAAGAAGCATTTTCATTTCGATCTGCTATCTGTAGTAGTACTTTTATTTACAAACAGATGCTGATTGAAATCTCTATTTGGCTTTCCTTTTATGGATTCTTGGCAAATCCACCTATAGTCAATGAACTTCTGTCTCAAAAGCAGACCATAAAAATCATCCCCCTTAACGCTGATCAAGCCCAGTCCGCATTCCACAATATTCAAAACTCAACCAAGAGTCATTTACTACATCAACAATACAAGGTTGAGGGGGACTTAGACCTGTGACACTACAATACCTTATCTGTACACGGTACAAGAAACTACAACAGAGGGAAATAGCAGGAAATCAATATGACTGATATGTTGAATGGTGGTATTTTGAATCTTACATGAATGCATTACATTAGAATGTCAAATCATCCAAATA
This sequence comes from Haliotis rubra, assembly GCF_003918875.1. NCBI lineage: Eukaryota > Metazoa > Mollusca > Gastropoda > Lepetellida > Haliotidae > Haliotis > Haliotis rubra. Next base: position 4,180,306 of record NW_025765669.1, read on the forward strand.
GACACAATAAATTTGAGAATGATGAGTTGTCAGAATGTCAAAACATATACCGGGTATATGTGTGAAACTAAACTGCAATAACATCCTGTATATTTAGTATGAATAATGATAGTAGTTTCACAGTTTTCTATATAGTATAACTCAATCGAATTAACAACTATGTTCAGGACATCGAAACTTATCAATTATTAATTCAATATTATTTGAATTCAGCCATGTGAATCAGGTGCAATATTTGATCCACACATGTATCATATGGTAAGTCATGTGTTTTAATCACTAACAAAGTTATTATGATCAGGGATGCAGCTCGCCAGACTGAGTATATTTACTGTTGATCTAGTGACTTTGATATAACTATGCTCGGAGTACTATTGCAATTTAGAGTGCAGCCTGTTAGCTTGACACAGGAGGAAAACCCAAAGTGATGCAGGTCACATTTAAAAAAAAAATGAGCATGTGCTGACAATCTTTGAGTGAGTTTAGTTTTACGCTGCTTTTAGCAATATTCCAGCAATATCATGGTGGGACACCAGAAATGGGATTCACACATTGTAGCCATGTGGGGAATCGAACCCGGCCCTCGGAGCGGCAAGGGAACGCTTTAACCACTAGGCTACCTCACCTTCGACAATCCTTGAAACATCAGTGAACAAATGTGGGTTTGAAACAAGACCATATTCCTGGCATTCTCCAGACAAAAGGACCTAACTTCTGTTCTAAATCCTAATATTGAGGCATCCCTTGGGCTTGTTAAATGGTTGGTAATGTTAACTGGCAGTTTGTCACATCATTTTTGGCAAAAAATGTTTCAGGTTAATAAATTACTGTTATGAGTTAATTGCCAAACCATTCAAACCACTAAATTGTGGAAAACTATTAATGTTTCCAGTATCAATGTCTGGTTAACAATGTGATAGGTTGGCAATATTACTAATTAAGTAACAACTGTCAAGGAACTATGAACAGTAAATTTCTAATTATGTGTGAACAAGTAAGTAATATGGCAATTATGGGCCGCAATTATGTTTAGCTATGTCACAGAATCAAATAAGACATGCTGTACTACAAGTTTACATTGAAATTTCCATTACATAAATGACCCAGTATCTTAGTAGTGAGTGAGTGTGTTTAGTTTATGCCACACTCAGCGATATTCCAGCTATATGGCGTCGATCTGTAAATAATCGAGTCTGGACCAGACAATCAAGTGATCAACAGCATGAGCATCGATCTGCGCAATTGGGAACCGATGTTATGTGCCAACTAAGTCAGCGAGATTGACCACCCGATCCCGTTAGTCGCCTCTTACGACAAGCATAGTCGCCTTTTGTGGCAAGCATGGGTTGCTGAAGACCTATTCGACCCCGGATCTTCATGGGTCCAGTAACTTAGTAACATCACTAATCCATTATTATTATGGAATCATTATTATAACTTAATATAATATGTGCTATGTTTATTATTTGTTTATATGTATTTTCAATGTCAACTTTTGACATAGATCACATGACACTGAACAACAGTGAGTTTGTTTATTTTCATGTCACTTCCGCCTGTTTCAAATAAATATAACGAAATAATGAACATGTCGCTGAAATACTTTGTATATCAGTCGGCGTAAAATGGCAGCGTATTTGATATTTCTACAAACATAAGGTATATGGAGATATCACTTGTAGTTTACGCTGATCGTCAACTATTTCACAATATACATTTGACAAACAAGAAATGACTTACCGGTACAGCACTTCTAACGCTGATTCGTGTTTGTCTACAGATTTATTTATCATCAAATTTCGAAGTTTGTTGAACTCGCTGAGAGCATGGTTGTAGTCGTCGGGTTCAGCAGACGAAAAGGTGTTTTGAATGAAACTTCTGAGAGGTTTTACAAGATCAACATCATAGGTCTTTTTCAACGGAACTGCCAAGAACGCCGCCATCTTGGATAAGTGTGATCACATGTTACTGTGAGCTATTTATAACTTTCGCGGTGACGTCACCACACGAGGTACCTGATTCACAACATCGTGGATATAGGTAATGCTATTCAGAACAAACTGGAGTGTTAGACATACGTGTCTAAATGTATCGGAAGCTTTAAAGCAAGGTGTATTTTTAACCAGCTACTCATTCACAAGCTAGATACAGGTGTTTCCCACAGAGTTTGTCCAAATGTTGACAAATATAAATTATGAAAGGGTGTTAATATAATTCATACTATTATCACATATACATACATAACAAACAGGAAACGACAAAAAAAACACCCCAAAACAAAACAAACAAAACAACAACAACAAAAGACAAAAACCAAACGACAAAAGGACACGATTACACAATGCCATTTTAGAAAGTGGTCAAATGTAACCTATGTTATATTTGGGATTACACTTTCTTAGTAAATTACAAATTCTAAACAAAAGGACAGACAGACAGAGAAAAGCAAACAAACGAATCGAAAGTCTCAAAACTTGACAATTATACAAGCAGCACTCGAAATAATAAGCGAACAAACGGACGGACAGAGACAAACAAACAAACAAACATGCGGCATTGGAGGTAATAAGCGCCCAGGACAACCCCAACGCGCCGGGGGAACTAATTAACAACCATACACAACAATTTGTTGTCAATGAACGAGCGGTTGTGAAAAAGCAGTTCCAACGTTTCATAGATTATTTTTCGTAATAGTTCCTCCGCAAATATAGTCCTCTTCCGTTTTCTGTAAGGAATGGGCCAGAAAGTGTTGGATATCACGTGGAACTCAGTCTCAAAATAGCTTCGCTTGCAAATACATAATTAGGTCGGTGGGGGTAGCCAAGTGGTTAAAGCGTTCGCCAATCACAGGTTCGATTCCCAGCGAGGGTACAATGTGTCAAGCGCATATTCATGGTGTCCCTTGCGGCGATATTGCTCGGACATGCCATAAAGCGACGTAAAAACACCCCCACTCACTGCTAATACACATGTACTTTACTAAGTTGTTAGAAAGTTGGCGAGAGGGTTTTATTTGAGCAGAACGCTTATAAAATACGGCGAATACGGTACCCATCATATTTTCAAAATCTGTTGCTTGATAAGTGAGTGAGTTGGTTGCCATATATTGCAGACATATATCCGTGTAATCACGCACGTCACTCCAGGGTCCACCCGTTAACACGTAGGAATGAAGTCCTACGTGATGAGTAATTGTGGCAACATCCCACGTGACACAGTGATGACTGACAACCGGGATCGGGTTAAAGGTGTGTCTCTGTGTAAAGTTTGCTGGCTTTCACGACCTAGAGGGCATTTTGTTTGTGGATAATTACATTTTATGTGATAGCTAAATACGAATGCAAGGTTTGGTTTGAAAACCTACGACTTTGCGCCTAAAAGGATTATTTGTACCATTTTATAAACCGTCAAATTGCAAGAAATACTAGAAAGAGAGTGAGTGAGTGAGTTTAGTTTTACGCCGCACTCAGCAATATTCCAGCAATGTGGTGGCTGTAAAACACTAGAAAGAATACGAAAACATCGTGATATATATAGTGAAACAATGTTATAAAAACAAACAAAGACAGAAAAAAACAGTAAAGACATCCTACCCCCAACTCCCCCAAAACAAAAACATAAATAAAACATACCCATCCCCGCCCTAAAACATCAATCAAACAAAACACACCCTTAACAAAAAAAAACAAACCAGCAACACAAAAACAAATACATGTAAAAAACACACACAAAAACCGGAGACGAGAAAAAGATCACATGCAGCATGCAAGTAACAGAATCCCCAAGGTTCCGTGCTAGGACCAGTGCTGTTCTCTGTGTACACTACACCACTGGGAAGAACAGCAGCCAAGCACAAAGTCAACCAACATCAATATGCAGATGAGAACCAAATCTATTCTTCATTCCCTACCACGGAAGCCCTGTCATCTTTGGACTCTCTTTCGGATTCCTGCAATGACATTCAGACATGGATGACTAAGAACCTATTAAAACGTAATGAAAGTAAAACAGAATTCCTGCTTATTGGATCAAAAGCAAAACTTTCCAAACTTGACAAGCCATCTTTCCGAATAGGAAATACTACCATAGACCCAACCCCGAAGGCAAAAAACCTAGGGGTTATTCCCGAAAGTCGTTCGCTTTCAATGCAGCAATGAAGTGGAATGCTCTGCGGTTGAACTAAAAACCAGCGCGTCACTAACATCTTTTAAGACTGCCCTCAAAACATATCTTTTCAAGTGTCATTTTCCATCTTAAGCGTACAGAGCATTTACTAGTGAATGATGCGCTATATAAATGCACTTATTAGTATTGTTACTCAGTATGAAAACGACCCGTGAAGATCCGGGGTCGAATAGGTCTTCAGCAACCCATGCTTGCCACAAAAGGCGACTATGCTTGTCGTAAGAGGCGACTAACGGGATCGGGTGGTCAGGCTCGCTGACTTGGTTGACACATGTCATTGTTTCCAATTGCGCAGATCGATGCTCATGCTGTTGATCACTTGATTGTCTGGTCCAGACTCGATTATTTACAGACCGCCGCCATAGAGCTGGAATATTGCTGAGTGTGGCGTAAAACTAAACTCACTCACTCACTCACTCACTCAGTATGAAAACAGAGGGTTACAATACTAACCATAAAACGCTAAATTGACAGAGGATTTGTAAAGGTCAAAATTGCGACTTTTAACCATTAAAAAATAAACCCAAAAGGTGACATAGGTCTTCATTAACCCACGCTTGTTGTATGAAGCGAATATACGCTTACCGCTCAGAGGCGGCTAACGGGATCGCGTGGTCAGACTGGATGACGTATTTGCTGCATGTCATTGTTCCCTAGTTTCGTGGATCGATGCTCACGATGTTATTCACTCTTACTATCCATGCATGAATCCACCCACACACCCGGTCTATAAACCGCAACTATCCATGCATGAATTCCCCCCTGATCTATAAACTGCCACTATCCATCACTATCCATGCATAAATTCCCCCTGATCTATAAACTGCCACTATCCATCACTATCCATGCATGACTTCCCCCTGATCTATAAAATGCCACTATCCATAACTATCCATGTATGACTTCCCCCTGATCTATAAGCCGCCACTATCCATCACTATCCATGCATGAATTCCCCCCTGATCTATAAACTGCCACCATCCATCACTATCCATGCATGAATTCCCCCCTGATCTATAAACCGCCACTATCCATCACTATCCATGCATGAATTCCCCCCTGATCTATAAACTGCCACTATCCATCACTATCCATGCATGACTTCCCCCTGATCTATAAGCCGCCACTATCCATCACTATCCATGCATGAATTCCCCCCTGATCTATAAACTGCCACCATCCATCACTATCCATGCATGAATTCCCCCCTGATCTATAAACCGCCACTATCCATCACTATCCATGCATGCATTCCCCTGATCTATAAACCGCCACTATCCATAACTATCCATGCATGAATTCCCCCCTGATCTATAAACTGCCACTATCCATCACTATCCATGCATGACTTCCCCCTGATCTATAAGCCGCCACTATCCATCACTATCCATGCATGAATTCCCCCCTGATCTATAAACCGCCACTATCCATCACTATCCGTGCATGAATCCACCCCCACCCCCGGTCTATAAACCGCCACTATCCATGCATGACTTCCCCCTGATCTATAAACTGCCACTATCCATGCATGACTTCCCCCTGATCTATAAACCGCCACTATCCATGCATGAATCCCCTCTTATCTATAAACGGAATCGAGTGCTCGCCTACTTGATTGATGCATGTCATCGTATTCCAATTGCACAGATCGATACTCATGGTGCCAATCACTGGATTGCCTGACTAGAATATTTTAAAGACCACCGTCATATAGATGGAATACTGTTGAGTACGCCTTCACTAAATAAAACAATGTTAATCTTCTGCTTGTCATAACATGCCATGTACATATACTTCTCACCATTTGTTATAGTCACTTTTAGCTTGATAACATTTAAGAATCTATACTGAAACGTGGCTCTATGCAATAAACAAGAAGTTGTCATCCACAAAGTTGTATGTTTCATTTCAAGGTTAGTTAATCAACCAACTAACAAACTTAAGGGATTAATGAACAGTGAGCGGGTAATGTTTTACTCCTCTGTTCAAAGAATAACAACATGTATGCAGCCTTCCAGGATGTAACACTTTATTGTAAGTACATTGTATTTCTTTACATCGTTCTGCTGGTCAAACAGGTCCGAAGTTTTATCCAAAAGGGTTACCAGAGGTACCAAAATTGACCAGATGGTAGTTGTCCGCATTGCCGATGTAGCCATTACTCTGAGTTTTTGCGAGGGTCAGTTTGATTGGAGCATGCCCACATAACTGGGTGATAAACTGAAACGAGATAGCTGAATGGTCAGAGTACAGATATACACCTTCATCAACATATTCGTCTTCACGTCATTGTACTGATGCACCCGTGAAGATCCGGGTTGGAATTGGTCTTCACTCACCCATGCTTGTCGTAAGAGGCGACTAGCGGGATCGGGTGGTCAGGCTCGCTGACTTGGTTAACACATCTCATGGGATCAGTGGATTGTCTGGAACCGCCGTCATATAGCTGGAATATTGCTGAGTGAAGCGTTAAAGACGGAACAAACAAACTGTTCTGGTGACGAAGAAGGATACAGTTCACGCCTTCATCACCATATTTGTATGGCATTATGTCAGCGTCATTATTGGGGTATATACGGTTCAATTTATTATTTATCTCTTGATACAGTCCTTTCTTACACCGTTCATATTTCCATTTATTACCCACGAGGTCAACGTATGGGTAGTTGCATACTAATCTCGTACGTCACACGAGTGTCGTATCGCGTTGATCTGTGTCGTAACGACTTGACCTGAGATTCTAACGATTTGATTGGATAACCTATGACCTCTCATTAGGTCACATTCTGACGTAACCTTTTTTCATTCATAACAAACACGTGAATTCATTCATTCTACAACTTAAATGCATTGTGGGAATGTAAACATTGCGAACGTTGCCGTGAACTGAGACAATATATCCGTCGAAAAACATAAACGCAATGTTTCCACCAGTGATGTTAGCCGAATGAAGCAACTGGAAACCAAGAAACGAGGTGCTACGGAGTAGTTTACTGTAGGAGGCTGTACGAGGCGATGACAACTGACATGCATCGTGACGTCGGTTACAAAGGCAGTGACGTCATTACAGTGTGACGTCATGCAAATATTGTACTACAGTACAAAACTCTTCCGCAACCTCTTTATGAAACCGGTTTCGGTTTGAAACCAAAAACATAACAAAAATACGCTATTTTGTCAATTTAATGCATGTAAGACGTGGGTAATAAATAAAATACCACACTCGGTCTCATTACATACGAATTATACGAAACTCGTGACCTTCCTATGTTATCTGACCTCGCTTTCGCTCGGTCAGATACCATAGGAAGGACACTCGTTTCGTATAATTCGTATGTAATGAGACCTCGTGTAGTATTCTCTATATACGAAACAAAACGCCAACAAAACACAATTGTTGGGGTTTGAACCCCACCCCCCCCCAGTTATTTACTTCAAATCCTTGGGCGGTGCATCCCGTGAATATCCCCACCATCCCACGCTCGTCTTGTACGTAGAAGCCGAACTCAAATGTCGCCACTGGTGTGTACATGGGGATCTGACAGCAGATGTCTATCACCTACAACAGCAAGGGAACATGTGAAACCCATGCTCGTTTCCTCTAGTACGTTCATACTTGCCATCCCGATGGCGATGCTCGTTTTCCCTGGTAGATGAGTGATAAGAATAGGTACAGCTTTCCATTCTTATTCCCCCGATGGTTAGAATAGGTTTCCCAACCCAAAGCAGGTTCTCCTTGTAGATTAGTGATGAGAATAGGTGTCAATACCTAATTCTTGTCCCCCCGATGGTTAGAATAGGTTTCCCAACCCAAAGCAGGTTCTCCTTGTAGATTAGTGATGAGAATAGGTGTCAAAACTGAATTCTTATTCCCCCGATGGTTAGAATAGGTTTCCCAACCCAAAGCAGGTTCTCCTTGTAGATTAGTGATGAGAATAGGTGTCAATACCTAATTCTTGTTCCCCCGATGGTTAGAATAGGTTTCCCAACCCACTGCAGGTACCCCCCGAACTCCCATTCCCCTTATAGATTCGGAATAGGTTCCAACACGCCACATGTGTGGTATGACCAAAGTTTGAAGATATCCAGGTAACCATTGGTACTACCGACATCGAAGGCAAATGGTGTATGTTTTCAGGTGTATGTTTTGAGAGTTTAAGTTATGTTTACGATTCAAAGAGGGACTGAATATGGTTTTAATGTCGGGTCTTAACAGGTATGAACTAACTGTACTGGGTGTGGAGTGAGTATGGTTTGAAGCTTCTTTTAGCGATCTTTCAGCAATGTCTCTGCGGGAACCCCAAAACGGACTCCACAAATTGTAGCCATGTGGATAGTGGAATGACGACCCAACGCTTTAACCACTAGGCAACACAACCGTCCCACTTACAAATTATTGGGGCGTAGGGATAGCCTAGTGATTAAAGCGTTCGCTCTTCACGCTGAAGACCCGGGTTCGATTGTACATGGTTACAATGTGTGAGGTGTATTGTGGTGTATTGCAGGAATATTGCTGAAAGCGGCGTAAAACAATACTCGCAATACTCACTCACTACAGATTAGGATTAGGAAAAAAAGCGGCAAAAGTGTTGCGTTTATTTCGACTGGTCCAGCTGCAGGATGAGACTCACCTTTGGGCCTGCAGTCCAGGATTTTAGGTCCGGGGAGGAACACAGGCTGTACATCAGGGCCTCGGACCTGCCAGTTAAGCCGTCAGGACATGTCCCTGCACTGGGGCTGGTCACGGGGGTGTGATTTTGCATGGCTGCCAAAACCAGCAAACTGTTACATTTCGGGACCGATCCCTGGAGGGCTGAAACAATGAGGAAACAAAACAACTGGTTCACCCTTTGTTCACGGAGAGATGGGACAACGAGGAAACTAAACAACTGGTTCTCCAAATTGGCAGATACGTGAAACATAGGGTAACTAAAATACCTTCAAGAGTAGATCACAAAGATTAAAAACATAGGTTAACTAAAATACTTTAAGAATTAGGTCATAAATGTCATTCCAAAAATTGGTAGACAGGTAAAACATGGGTTAGCTGATATAGTTTTAGTAGACAATTAAAAAATAGGTTAGCTAAATTCTTACTGTGAAGAGACACTGTCTCCATCGTCTCTTGCATAGCGATAGAACCGGTCATATATGCGATACTGCAGTAATAGGTAGCGGCGTCGTCGTCGACAAGATTCCTCAGTTGAAGCTCAAGGGTGCTCCTGGCACCGGAAATGGAGCCTTTGGTGGTCATTCGAGACCGAAGAGTTTGGTCGATGATATCCACGTGGGATGCCATCCCTATGACACGTGCCATTACGGACTTAATAGAACCTGCCGTCTTTCCTATCTCGATTGCAAAGACCTGAGTTATTCCCAGTTCGGTAGGGCGACAGCTCAAGGTCATGGAGGTCGTTTGGTTGCTGCCGCACATCTCCAACTCCAAGGGGGTTACGGTGAAAGATGCGGCATGACCTGGGCAGGAGAAAGAGTTAGTGAGTTTGGTTTAACACCGCTTTGAACAGAGTTTCAGTGTCATCTTAGCGTGACAGTTTGATGTCGTATGACAGCCAGAGGCCATGCAGGCACATTTACCTGTTTAGTGAAACAAAGGTAGAAACATATTTATGGCGAACACGGATTCGAACCAATGATCGCGGGTTACTGGTTCTCCTAAGGGCCGCAACTCTGCTCTCAGTCAATTGTGAATCTAGAATCTGCAAGGTGAAAGAAAGTCAACGTATATATACTCACCCAAAATGCAAAGTATCCAATGACATAAATCTTTTTGAAAATAAATATAATTAATTACGAACGTGTCCGGAGCCATATCGTCACAAGAAACCAATGTCAATGGGAGGAATATTTTATAGATGTGTCTGACTAAACACATATCACACTGTTCAACAGGCAGATAAATGTATTGAAAATCATGATTCTCTAATATACATGTATGGTTTCTGCAGTGATGATGCTGATAACATCTCATACAGAGATCTGATGCAAGAAGAGACTGAAGCGACCGTAAAAGATCTCACGAGAAGCCGTGGTATTTTGACCGAGGTGATACAAAGCAATTACTTTTAATCAGATCCTCTTCGCACTTAAATATAATTGCTATAACACTTTGACGACCTGAATATATCTAGCAGAACGGGAACTACAGCATCATTCTAATCAGGATCAAACGTGCCGCTCAGGTCCATACTCGTCCATCATTTTCGACTCAACAATATGCTATGACTGCAGTTGTCTTTCAGTGGCATTTACAGAAGTTGTACATTGATGTCCAAGATATTTTTATGGATTAAACTTCTTTTTAATTTCTCTCACGACGTTTCGAGACCATTCAGGTCCCTTCATCAGGTGAACTGGCAGTTAGGACTATGACGTCGTCACTATGACGTCATAACTTTGAGTTATGACGTCACAGTAAAGTGACATCTGGGAGTACACTATGGGGAATTACTGTATAGTGAGTTTGATGAAATTCGTACATAATGAGTTGAAATTGGTGCTAATACACAACAACTGCTAATAACACAAAAGGTTCCTTGATGCTTGAGCTTTCCAAAGGTATAGTAGACTCGTTTTTCTTGTATCTGAAGTTCATCAAAAGTTCATCAAAAGTTAATCAAGGGTCCCATGCATGGCGGGTATACACCTTGGTCACGATTCGTGCTGGTTTATGTCTCCTTATCTCGACAGCTGCTCCTGTAGTTTTCTCCGACGCCAGTCATTGTTATTTATTTCTCGAAATCGCCTAATATCGTTTCCGCTTGATTACGCTGACTTGGGTTTGTTGCCTTATGCTCCGATATAGCTGACTTATCATTTGTTTGCATACTGATGACTTGTGTTCAGCAACGGGTGTTAATGGGCTGAGAGTCTCGTATTATATTGATCACCACAGCTGCATGGTGTTTGGTATACATCCTCTAGGGGTTGGGGCTTCCATTACTAGATCCTCTTCCATTTGCCCGGAGGAGTGTCTTAATTGCTGTACCGCTAGAAAGTTACATCAAAGCCAGCTTTTATCTTGATTAGTCGGGCTATCTGATGGCTGAGCTGGTTCCACGTAAGGGCTTATTGTGATCTGATCCCGAGGATGGTTCCAGGCTTGAGGCGCGGTTCCATGGTTCAAGCGTTTTGGTGATAGTCCTGGAGACAAGACGGGCTGGGTAGCCATTGAGACAGTAAAGGTTCTCTTGGAGTAATCCAATTTCACTGTTTAAATTATCTGGGTGACAGATCGACTTTGGCTCTAGTGAGTAGCAATAATTGCTTGTTTGATCTGTGGGTGGTGACAGGAGTTATGGTGATATACTGATCATGGTGTGATTTGGCTTCCTGTACTTGCAAGTGACGGAACCTTTGTCTATGGATTGGAGGGCAACATCTATCAGAGAGGAAGTTTGCGGTTCTGCTCCAGTCTCCATTGTACGCTTTATCCGCCGGATGCTGTGAATTGTTGAGGGTTTTGCGGTAACATTGCTGGGTCATCTTGCTGTCTGTGGTAGTGAACGTATCATCTACTTTGCGATACCAGCACAAAGGTTGAAGGGTGCTGTGGAGAGGCAGATTCTTTCTCAAGGAGGTCAACTGTGCGATATGGCACGGAAGAAATCGCTCTCTGCAACACCCTATTCTGATACGTTCTACCATAACAATGAGCCAGCCTTCTACGCTTTAATCGGCATCCGAAGAATAGAACTGGTGGCAACTTCCTTTCACAAATGTTACCCTCAACAGGTATCTCGTCACTATTGACACGGAAACAACTCACGCAGTCAGCCATCATTACGGCCTGTCTGCCAGATCAAACAAGCGGTATTCTTCTCTCACTAGAGTCGTCTGTCACCAGATATTGAACAGTGAAGTGTTACTCAAAGAACTGCTGTCACTCAGCCCGTCCGGACTTCTCACCAAACGGGTTTCATCAGGGTTTCGCGCTAACTGAACCATCCCCGATCGGGATCATACTACGTCGAGACCAATCGCCGATGGCCTGTCTTTGGCTTTCTCTGGCGATACAACTGGGCCACCTTTCTGAACAGGCGAAGTCTGTGTCGGAAGCGGATGTGTATACCAATACCGGCTCTGCATTTCATTGGCGAAGACCTCTCCGGGTATGCTGCGGTTGAACCTGAATCGCTCTGAAGCTTTAAATGGTCAGCTTGTCGGGCACCAACCAACGAAGTCTGTCGTGATGGAGTTTGATATTAAATTCGAAAAGCAATGACGGCGTCGAGCTGTCGAATAGAACATAAACAACATTAATAAATGATCAGAACGCCTGCCAGATACATCAGGGTTTTCCTCGCGATTAACTTTGAACGATGAACAGATACAAGAAAAAAACGAATTTGGAAGCTATATCGAGACGCTTTATTGATTATTAACTTACGGTTAGCATGAATTTCATCGTTAATAACGATAACTCTTCAACTCACTGAAATGCTCCCCAGTCATACTGTGTCTACGGCTGTGTTTGATCTTAACTCGATTATGACTTGTCATGGTGTTTGACGTCATAACTGCCAGTTCACCTGAAGGACGATTAACGAAAAGTTTAATCCATAAAAAATATCTTGGACATCAATGACTGCAGTTGTTGTCTTAAAGCTATCCTTCAGTGAGTGAGTGAGTTTAGTTTTACGCCATTTTTAGCAATAATCCAGCAACATATATTGTTATATTTGGGATCACACTTTCTTAGTAAAGTACAAATTCTAGTACTTTTGGGGTTGAGTCCCATCCGGGATTCGAACCCACACCCTCACCCATTATTTTCTAAATGGCTTTGCGTAATCATAGCAATAATCAAGCAATATCACGCCGGGGGACACAAGAAATGGGCTTCACACATTGTACCCATGTGGAGAATCGAACCCAGGTCTTCGGCGTGACGAGCGAACGCTTCAACCACTAGGCTACCCCACTGCCCCTTATCCTTCAGTATGTTTTTCATCGTCGGACTAACCTTGCAACCGAGAGCAAACCCGATCGTGATTAAGATATGTCACCATAAAATGATGAAATCATTACCTGAATACCTTTTGTTCTGTTAAACTTGCATTGTTACACAGTAACTATGGTTATAACGAACCTAAAGGAACCATTAAGTTCAATTCGTTATACATTCACACGAATATATACGGAAAGTGGTCGGGGCTAAAAACAGTTCGTTATATCAGCCAATTCGTTATAAACGAGTTCGTAATAAACGTAGTTTACTGTACGTACATTAACTCCATCAACCCTCCATACATTTTCGTCGATATATCAACATACATACTATAGGGACAGGGGCCCGAAAAACTAAACGTTCGTAGCACTATGCCTTCCGTAAGCCAATGCTATTTAAAAGTATGGAGTTACGAGGACCCAGAAAAAATATCTGCTAACTGCTAGTTGCCAAGTCCTGAAAGTCACAGTCGTACCAGACAGGGAATGTGTGCTGAGACGTACTCACTTACACGTTCCTGTCAGACAAGACTCATACTCACTCTAAAGGTCACATGAGGACTCACACTTACCTGGACGTATTATTAGAGTTCCGAATGTAAAGACAAGGAGCCACAGAGCCACATCCGCCATTGCTGCTACGATCAACAGGGAACCAAAGTCAAAGATAAGCGTTTTACTTGTACAAAAATATCAATGGTTCACGAACTACAAGAACGTTTTGAAACAAGATAAAAGTACCAGTCAAGTTTTAAAAAGAATTAGACAAGAAACTTTCCTTTCAGGGTTAAGTTATAGTCAGTCAAATTGCACAAACTTGACAGGGAATAAACTGTATAAAATATAATACAGATTTAATTCTTATTCTTAACAAGAATGTACACTCCTTGCTATGACCTGTTTTAATTTTTGAGGATTTAAGAATATATATGTGAATAACCAGCTGCAGACATTGATAACGTTTTGGTTTCATATGTGCAGTTATAGTGAGTGTGGCTTAACGCCGGTGTTAAAAGCGCTAAGTTGGAAGAAAGGTTTTTATGAGAATTGTATGAGAATTTCGTTCTAGTGTCCTTGGTATCAAATATATCCAAATGTGAAATTTCTAGGGCTGGCTATCGATAAAGATCATAGACATCGATGATCGTTAAATAAATATCGATTATCGATAAATATCGGAGACGTATCTTCGAGCAAAATAGTCTGAAATAAATGAATACATTTCTCATCACTGGTGAGTGGTGACATGTTTTCTTAAAGATATTTTAAAAGCAAACTATGAATAAAGTCCTAAATTTGTATATTTTGTGAGAAATTAAAACTTTCTTTGGTCACAAAAGAAAATGTTCGAGATCATCGATAACACAACTTTCAAATCGATAATCATTAATCATTTTTCCCATCGATGACATCTCCGATTATCGATCAGTTAGCCAGCCCAGTGCTAAGTAACTCAATGTTGAGGTATGGGAGTTACGATCACCTTAGCGCTAAGGTTGTTTTGTACAACGGTACCCAGGAATATCAGAGAGATGGATATCCGAGTGGGCTCCATACATCTTACCCATGTGGAGTATCGGACTCGGGCCATCGCCATGACTAACGAATGACTAGGCTTCCCCCTAACCCTGTTTCTTATATCCCGGAACTCGAGGGATAGACCACATTTCTAATTAGAGCTTCATGTGTCAGAAGGGAGGAACAAATATTCGGTTGACCCTCAAAACATTATGATCATTTCTTAGTGGACGATTTGTTTTGGAGGATGAAACTTTAGGTCCGATTCTCAGCCATACTTTGTAAAAATCAACGAAAAATAAATTCTGTGACCTGCAAACCCCAATATAATGACGTGAACAGACTGAACGATAATGAAACGATGAGACAATGCATCACACAGAACCCGTCTACAGCCACATGACCAGAAATGTGCTCTTCTTTGGTTGGTTTGTTGATTAACGCCATAATCAACAACGTTCCAGCAACTATATGGCGATGGTCTGTAAATAATCGATCTGGACCAGACATTCCAGTGATCAACAGTATGAGCATCGATCTACGCAACTGGGATACGATGACATGTGTCAACCAAGTCAGCGAGCCTGATCACCCGATCCCGTTAGTCGTCTTTGACGACAAGCATGGACATAGGTTGCTGAAGACCAATTATAATTCGGATCTTCATGGGTAAACGTGCCCTTAGACCTTCGGCCATGGTCGCTATACAGCAGTGCTGCATATCGCTACAGAAACTGAAAGATGAAGGCGTGTAAAACAGCTCCACTGGCAGACAGGCTGATAAAAGTCTTCACTTAGAGCCATACAGATTAAAACGTGTCTAATCTCTTCACTTAGAACCATACAGGTGAAGGCGTGTCTAGTCTCTTCACTTAGAGCCATACAGATTAAGGTGTGTCTAGTCTCTTCACTTAGAGCCATACAGATGAAGGCGTGTCCAGTCTCTTCACTTAGAGCCATACAGAATAAAGCGTGTCTAGTCCCTTCACTTAGAGCCATACAGATTAAAGCGTTTCTAGTCAAGTCAAGTCAAGTGTATTCCCTTAGAGCCATACAAATAAAGGCGTCTCTAATACCTTTCCATCACAACCATACAGGTGAAGGCTTACCTAACGTCTTCACTCACATCTATACATCACTAATCCATTATTATTATTATGGAATCATTATTATAACTTAATATAAAATGTGCTATGTTTATTATTTGTTTATATGTATTTTCAATGTCAACTTTTGACAAAGATCACATGACACTGAACAACAGTGAGTTTGTTTATTTTCGTGTCACTTCCGCCTGTTTCAAATAAATATAACGAAATAATGAACATGTCGCTGAAATACTTTGTATATCAGTCGGCGTAAAATGGCAGCGTATTTGATATTTCTACAAACATAAGATATATGGAGATATCACTTGTAGTTTACGCTGATCGTCAACTATTTCACAATATACATTTGACAAACAAGAAATGACTTACCGGTACAGCACTTCTAACGCTGATTCGTGTTTGTCTACAGATTTATTTATCATCAAATTTCGAAGTTTGTTGAACTCGCTGAGGGCATGGTTGTAGTCGTCGGGTTCAGCAGACGAAAAGGTGTTTTGAATGAAACTTCTGAGAGGTTTTACAAGATCAACATCATAGGTCTTTTTCAACGGAACTGCCAAGAACGCCGCCATCTTGGATAAGTGTGATCACATGTTACTGTGAGCTTTTTATAACTTTCGCGGTGACGTCACCACACGAGGTACCTGATTCACAACATCGTGGATATAGGTAATGCTATTCAGAACAAACTGGAGTGTTAGACTTACGTGTCTAAATGTATCGGAAGCTTTAAAGCAAGGTGTATTTTTACCCAGCTACTCATTCACAAGCTAGATACAGGTGTTTCCCACAGAGTTTGTCCAAATGTTGACAAATATACATTATGAAAGGGTGTTAATATAATTCATACTATTATTACATATAATACATAACAAACAGGAAACGACAAAAAAAAAACCCAACCCAAAACAAACAACAACAACAATAACAATAACAACAATAACAATAACAATAACAACAAACAAACAAACCAAACAAACAAACAAAAACAAAAACAACAACAACAAAAGACAAAAACCAAACGACAAAAGGACACGATTACACAATGCCATTTTAGAAAGTGGTCAAATGTAACCTATGTTATATTTGGGATTACATTTTCTTAGTAAATTACAAATTCTAAACAAAAGGACAGACAGACAGAGAAAAGCAAACAAACGAGTCGAAAGTCTCAAAACTTGACAATTATACAAGCAGCACTCGAAATATTAAGCGAACAAACGGACGGACAGAGACAAACAAACAAACAAACATGCGGCATTGGAGGTAATAAGCGCCAAGGACAACCCCAACGCGCCGGGGGAACTAATTAACAACCATGCACAACAATTTGTTGTCAATGAACGAGCGGTTTTGAAAAAACAGGTTCCAACGTTTCATAGATTATTTTTCGTAATAGTTCCTCCGCAAATATAGTCCTCTTCCGTTTTCTGTAAGGAATGGACCAGAAAGTGTTGAATATCACGTGGAACTCAGTCTCAAAATAGCTTCGCTTGCAAATACATAATTAGGTCGGTGGGGGTAGCCAAGTGGTTAAAGCGTTCGCCAATCACAGGTTCGATTCCCAGCGAGGGTACAATGTGTCAAGCGCATATTCATGGTGTCCCTTGCGGCGATATTGCTCGGACATGCCATACAGCGACGTAAAAACACCCCCACTCACTGCTAATACACATGTACTTTACTAAGTGGTTAGAAAGTTGGCGAGAGGGTTTTATTTGAGCAGAACGCTTATAAAATACGGCGAGTACGGTACCCATCATATTTTCAAAATCTGTTGATTGATAAGTGAGTGAGTTGGTTGCCATAAAATATATTGCAGACATATCCGTGTGATCACGCACGTCACTCCAGGGTCCAGCCGTTAACACGTAGGAATGAAGTCCTACGTGATGAGTAATTGTGGCAACATCCCACGTGACACAGTGATGACTGACAACCGGGATCGGGTTAAAGGTGTGTCTCTGTGTAAAGTTTGCTGGCTTTCACGACCTAGAGGGCATTTTGTTTGTGGATAATTACATTTTATGTGATAGTTAAATACGAATGCAAGGTTTGGTTTGAAAACCTACAACTTTGCGCCTAAAAGGATTATTTTTACCAAATTATGAACCGTCAAATTGCAAGAAATACTAGAAAGAGAGTGAGTGAGTGAGTGAGTGAGTTTAGTTTTACGCCGCACTCAGCAATATTCCAGCAATGTGGTGGCTGTAAAACACTAGAAAGAATACGAAAACATCGTGATATATACAGTGAAACAATGTATTAAAAAACAAACAAAGACAGAACAAAACAGTAAAGACATTCCTACCCCCAACTCCCCCAAAACAAAAACATAAATAAAACATACCCATCCCCGCCCTAAAACATCAATCAAACAAAACAAACCCTAAACAAACAAACAAAAAACAGCAACACTAAAACAGATACATGTACAAAACACACACAAAAACCGGAGACGAGAAAAAGATCACATGCAACATGCAAGTAACAGAATTCATGGCATGAACGAACATTCCCTTTTATCTCGTGACATTGTTACAGAGAAGGCTGTGTGTACCCGCCTTTCTGAACACCTGAAGAAACACAAGCTGCTTGACAAACATCAATCTGCATATCGACCCAAACCATTCCACTGAAACAGCACTAATAAAAGTCACCAATGACATTCTAACAGAAGTAGATAAAGGAAACGTATCAGCGCTGGTTCTTCTAGATCTTTTAGTGGTCTTCGACACTATTGACCATCACACGTTGTTGTCAAGAATGGAAAGTGACCTGAAAGTCAAGGGTACTGCTCTTTCATGGTTTCAATCCTACCTAAGTAGTTATGATTGAGAGCAAAACATCAAGTCCCACAGAGTGGTGTCCCCCAATGTTCCGTGCTAGGACCAGTGCTGTTCTCTATGTACACTACACCACTGGGAAGAACAGCAGCCAAGCACAAAGTCAACCAACATCAATATGCAGATGAGAACCAAATCTCTTCTTCATTCCCTACCACGGAAGCCCTGCCATCTTTGGACTCTCTTTCGGAATCCTGCAATGACATTCAGACATGGATGACTAAGAACCTATTGAAGCGTAATGAAAGTAAAACAGAATTCCTGCTTATTGGATCAAAAGCAAAACTTTCCAAATTTGACAAGCCATCTTTCTGAATAGGAAATACTACCATAGACCCAACCCCGAAGGTCAAGAACCTAGGGGTTATTCCCGATGAAAATCTGAAAATGGACAAGCACATCTGCAACATCATTAGCACGACTCATATGAATCTCAGGAACATTGGAAAACACCGCAGTTATCTCAGTGCTGATGCTGCTTCAAAACCTGTTCTATCTCTGGTCATGTCCCGAGTAGTTTACTGCAACAGCCTTCTCAACAACGACAACCAAGATCAGCCACGTCGCCTTCAAGCCCCCCAAAACACTGCTGCAAGAATCATTACAAAATCTACCGTCTTCGGTCACATTACTCCAATACTAAAAGATTTACACTGGCTACCAATCACCGCAAGAATTTACTACAAACCTATTGTAATGACGTACAAGTGTCTCAAAGGAATGGCCCCGAACTACCTCGCAGAGTTACTGCCCCAGTATCAGCCTCCACGCTCACTGAGATCACAAAACCAAAGGCTAGAGACATCATGACCAACTTTGGCAAAAAGTCGTTCGCTTTCAATGCAGCAATGAAGTGGAATGCTCTGCCGTTTGAACTCAAAACCAGCGCGTCACTAACATATTTTAAGACTGCCCTCAAAACATATCTTTTCAAGTGTCATTTTCCATTTTAAGCGTACAGAGCATTTACTAGTGAATGATGCGCTATATAAATGCAATTATTATTATTGTTACTCAGTATGAAAACAGTGGGCTACAATATTAACCATAGAACGCTAAATTGAAGGTGCGATTCACGTCAGAGGATTTGTAAAGGTCAAAACTGCGATTTTTAACCATTAAACAATAAACAAAAATGTTGACATAGGTCTCCATCAATACACGCTTGTTGTATTAGGCGAATATACACTTGTTCCTTTGAGGCGACTAACGGGATCGCGTGGTCAGACTGGATGACTTATGTGCTGCAATGTGTTTCCAAGTTTCGTAGATCGATGCTCACGATGTTATTCACTGCCACTATCCATGCATGAACCCCCCCCCCCGTCTATAAACCGCCACTATCCATGCATGAATCCCCCTGATCTATAAACCGCCGCTATCCATGCATGAACCCCCCCGTCTATAAACCGTGACTATCCATGCATGAATTCCCCTTGATCTATAAACCGCCACTATCCATGCATGAATTCCCCTTGATCTATAAACCGCCACTATGAATGCATGAATTCCCCTTGATCTATAAACCGCCACTATCTATGCATGAATCCCTCTGATCTATAAACCGCCACTATCCATGCATGAATTCCCCCCTGGTCTATAAACCGCTACTATCCATGCATGAATCCCCCTGATCTACAAACCGCCACTATCCATCACTATCAATGCATGAATTCCCCCTGATCTATAAACCGCCACTATCCATGCATGAATCCCCCCTGATGAATAAACCGCCCCTATCCATGCATGAATCCCCCTGATCTACAAACCGCCACTATCCATCACTATCAATGCATGAATTCCCCCCTGGCCTATAAACCGTCATTATCCATGCATGAATCCCCCTCATCTATAAACCGCCACTATCCATCACTATCCATGCATGAATCCCCTGATCTATAAACCGCCATTATCCATGCATGAATCCCCCCTGATCTATAAACCGCCACTATCCATGCATGAATCCCTCTGATCTATAAACCGCCACTGTCCATGCATGAATTCCCCTCTGATCTATAAACCGCCACTATCCATGCATGAATCCCCCCTGATCTATAAACCGCCACTATCCATGCATGAATCCACTCTGATCTATAAACGGAATCGAATGCTCAAGCTCGCCTACTTGATTGATGTATGTCATCGTATTCCAATTGCACAGATCGATACTCTTGGTGTCAATCACTGGATTGCCTGACTAGAATATTTGAAAGACCACCGTCATATAGATGGAATACTGCTGAGTGCGCCTTCACTAAATAAACAATGTTAATCTGCTGTTTGTCATAACATACCATGTATATTATACTTCTCACCATTTGTTATAGTCACTTTTAGCTTGATAACATAGTATAAACGGAATCGAATGCTCAAGCTCGCCTACTTGATTGATGTATGTCATCGTATTCCAATTGCACAGATCGATACTCTTGGTGTCAATCACTGGATTGCCTGACTAGAATATTTGAAAGACCACCGTCATATAGATGGAATACTGCTGAGTGCGCCTTCACTAAATAAACAATGTTAATCTTCTGTTTGTCATAACATACCATGTATATTATACTTCTCACCATTTGTTATAGTCACTTTTAGCTTGATAACATGTAAGAATCTACACGGAAACGTCGCTCTGTGCAATAAACAAGAAGTTGTCATCCACAAAGTTTTATGTTTCATTTCAAGGTTAGTTAATCAACCAACTAACAAACTTAAGGGATTAATGTACAGTGAGCGGGTAATGTTTTACTCCTCTGTTCAAAGAATAACAACTTGTATGCAGCCTTCCAGGATGTAACACTTTATTGTTAGTACATTATATTTCATTACATGGTTCTGCTGGTCAAACAGATCCGAAGTTTTATCCAAAGGGGTTACCAGAGGTACCAAACTTGACCAGATGGTAGTTGTCCGCATTGCCGATGTAGCCATTACTCAGAGTTTTTGCGAGGGTCAGTTTGATTGGAGCATGCCCACATAACTGGGTGATAAACTGAAACGAGATAGCTGATTGGTCAGAGTACAGATATACGCCTTCATCAACATATTCGGCATCACGTCATTGTACTGGTCCACCGGTGAAGATCCGGGTTAGAATTGGTCTTCAGTCACCCATGCTTGTCGTAAGACTAACGGGATGGTGTGGTCAGGCTCGCTGACTTGGTTGATACATGTCATCGGATCACTGGATCGTCTGGTCAAGACCCGATTAGTATTTTCAGACCGCTACATAAAGATGTAGCTGGAATATTGCTGTGTGCGGCGTTAAACAAGAAACAAACAAACTGCACAGGTGACGAAGATGTATGACTTCCGTGCCATATTCTAACAACTAGTGTCATAACAGGGGTGATGAAGAAGGATACACTTTACGCCTTCATCACCATATTCGTATGGCATTATGTCAGCGTCATTATTGGGATATATACGGTTCAATCTATCATTTAATTCTTGTTCTGGCACTGCGTCAAGCCGTATTTCCATAAACGAAAAAAGCCCAAACAAAACAAAACACATATAAGACAGTTGTCGGGGTTTACCTCAAATCCATCGGCAGTGCATCCCGTGAATATCCCTACTATCCCGCGCTCGTCTTCTACGTAGAAGCCGAACTCAAATGTGGCCACTGGTGTGTACATGGGGATCTGACAGCAGATGTCTGTCACCTACAATTGCAAGGAAACATGTGAAACCCATGCTCGTTTCCCCTAGTACAGTCATGCTTGTCACCCCGATGGTGGGAATAGGTCCCTAAACCCAATGCTTGTTTCCCCTAGTATGTTCATACTTGTCACCTCGATGGTGGGAATAGGTCCCTAAACCCAATGCTTGTTTCCCCTAGTATGTTCATACTTGTCACCCCGATGGTGGGAATAGGTCCCCAAACCCAATGCTTGTTTCCCCTAGTATGTTCATACTTGTCACCTCGATGGTGGGAATAGGTCCCCAAACCCAATGCTTGTTTCCCCTAGTATGTTCATACTTGTCACCTCGATGGTGGGAATAGGTCCCCAAACCCAATGCTTGTTTCCCCTAGTATGTTCATACTTGTCACCCCGATGGTGGGAATAGGTCCCCAAACCCATTGCTTGTTTCCCCTAGTATGTTCATACTTGTCACCTCGATGGTGGGAATAGGTCCCTAAACCCAATGCTTGTTTCCCCTAGTATTTTCATACTTGTCACCCCGATGGTGGGAATAGGTCCCCAAACCCAATGCTTGTTTCCCCTAGTATGTTCATACTTGTCACCCAGATGGTGGGAAAAGGTCCCCAAACCCAATGCTTGTTTCCTCTAGTACAGTCATACTTGTCACCTAGATGGTGGGAAAAGGTCCCCAAACCCAATGCTTGTTTCCCCTAGTATGTTCATACTTGTCACCCAGATGGTGGGAATAGGTCCCTAAACCCAATGCTTGTTTCCCCTAGTATGTTCATACTTGTCACCCCGATGGTGACAATAGGTCCCTAAACCCAATGCTTGTTTCCCCTAGTATGTTCATACTTGTCACCTCGATGGTGGGAATAGGTCCCCAAACCCAATGCTTGTTTCCCCTAGTATGTTCATACTTGTCACCTCGATGGTGGGAATAGGTCCCCAAACCCATTGCTTGTTTCCCTAGTATGTTCATACTTGTCACCCCCGATGGTGGGAATAGGTCCCCAAACCCAATGCTTGTTTCCCTAGTATGTTCATACTTGTCACCTCGATGGTGGGAATAGGTCCCCAAACCCATTGCTTGTTTCCTAGTATGTTCATACTTGTCACCCCGATGGTGGGAATAGGTCCCCAAACCCAATGCTTGTTTCCCCTAGTATGTTCATACTTGTCACCTCGATGGTGGGAATAGGTCCCCAAACCCAATGCTTGTTTCCCCTAGTATGTTCATACTTGTCACCCCGATGGTGGGAATAGGTCCCCAAACCCAATGCTTGTTTCCCCTAGTATGTTCGTACTTGTCACCTCGATGGTGGGAATAGGTCCCCAAACACAATGCTTGTTTCCCCTAGTATGTTCATACTTGTCACCTCGATGGTGGGAATAGGTCCCTAAACCCAATGCTTGTTTCCCCTAGTATGTTCATACTTGTCACCCAGATGGTGGGAATAGGTCCCCAAACCCAATGCTCGTTTCCCCTAGTATGTTCATACTTGTCAACCCGATGGTGGGGATAGGTCCCCCAAACCCAATGCTTGTTTCCTCTAGTACAGTCATACTTGTCACCCAGATGATGGGAATAGGTCCCTAAACCCAATGCTTGTTTCCCCTAGTATGTTCATACTTGTCACCCCGATGGTGGGAATAGGTCCCCAAACCCAATGCTCGTTTCCCCTAGTATGTTCATACTTGTCACCCCGATGGTGGGAATAGGTCCCCAAACCCAATGCTTGTTTCCCCTAGTATGTTCATACTTGTCACCCCGATGGTGGGAATAGGTCCCCAAACCCAATGCCCGTTTCCCCTAGTATGTTCATACTTGTCTACCAGATGGTGGGATTAGGTCCCCAAACCCAATAGTCGTTTCCTTCAGTACAGTCATACTTGTCACCCCGATGGTGGGAACAGGTCCCCAAACCCATTGCTCGTTTCCTCTAGTACAGTCATACTTGTCACCCCGATGGTGGGAATAGGTTCAAATACTTATCATTCTTGTTCCCAGAGAGTTAGAATAGGTTTCCTAACCCAAAGCAGGTTCTCCTTGAGACTAGTGATGAGAATAGGTTCCAGCACTTATTTGTTGTCCCCCGATTGTTAGAATAGGTTTCCCTAACCAAAGCAGGTTCTCTTTGTAGATTAGTGATGAGAATAGGTTCCAATACTTAATTCTTCTCCCCCGATGGTTAGAATAGGTTTCCCTAACCAAAGCAGGTTCTCTTTGTAGATTAGTGATGAGAATAGCTTCCAATACTTATTTCTTGATCCCCGATGGTTAGAATCGGTTTCCCTAACCAAAGCAAGTTCTCCTTGAGACTCATGATGAGAATAGGTTCCAATACTTACTTGTTGTCCCCGGATGGTTAGAATAAGTTTCCCTAACCAAAGCAGGTTTTCCATGTAGGTTAGTGATGAGAATAGGTTCCAATACTTACTTGTTGTCCCCCGATGGTTAGAATAGGTTTCCGAACCCAAAGCAGGTTCTCCTTGTAGACTAGCGATGAGAATGGGTTCCAATACTTAAAATTCTTGTTCCCCGATAGTAAGAATAGGTTGCCCAATCAAAAGCAGATTCTCCTTGTAGATTAGTGATGAGAATAGGTTCCAATACTTAATTCTTGTTCCCCGATGGTTAGAATAGATTTCCAAACCCAAAGCAGGTTTTCCTTGTAGATTAGTGATGAGAATAGGTTCCAATACTTATTTCTATTTCACCGATGGTTAGAGTAGGTTTCCCAACCCAAGGCAAGTTCTCCTTGGAGATTTGTGATGAGAATAGGTTCCAATACTAAATTCTTGTTCCCCCGATGGTTAGAATAGGTTTTCCTAACGAAAGCAGGTTCTCCTTGTGGATTAATGATGAGAATAGGTTCCAATACTTAATTCTTGTTCCCCGATGGTTAGAATAGATTTCCCAACCCAAAGCAGGTTTTCCTTGTAGATTAGTGATGAGAATAGGTTCAAATACTTAATTCGTGTTCCCCTATGGTTAGAATAGGTTTCCCTAACGAAAGCAGATTCTCCTTGTAGATTAGTAATGAAATTAGGTTCGAACACTTAACTCTGTTCCCCCTGGTGGTTAGAATCGGTTTCCCTAACCAAAACAGGTTCTCCTTGTACATTAGTGATGAGAATAGGTTCCAATGCTTAATTCTTCTCCCCCCGATGGTTAGAATAGGTTTCCCTAACCAAAGCAGGTTCTCCTAGTAGATTAGTGATGAGAATAGGTTCCAATGCTTAATTCTTCTCCCCCCGATGGTTAGAATAGGTTTCCCTAACCAAAGCAGGTTCTCCTTGAGACTAATGATGAGAATAGGTTCCAACACTTATTTGTTGTCCCCGGATGGTTAGAATAGGTTTCCCTAACCAAAGCAGGTTTTCCATGTAGGTTAGTGATGAGAATAGGTTCCAATATTTAATTTTTGTTCCCCCGATGGTTAGAATAGGTATCCCTAACCAAAGCAGTTTCTCCTTGTAGATAAGTGATGAAAATAGGTTCCAATTCTTAATTCTTTCACCACCCCGATGGTTAGAATAGATTTCCCTAACCAAAACAGGTTCTCCTTGTGGACTAGTGATGAGAATAGGTTGCAATACTTAAAATTCTTGTTCCCCGATAGTAAGAATAGGTTGCCCAACCCAAAGCAGGTTCTCCTTGTAGATTAGTGATGAGAATAGGTTTCAATACTTAATTCTTGTTCTCAGATGGTTAGAATAGATTTCCAAACCCAAAGCAGGTTTTCCTTGTAGATTAGTGATGAGAATAGGTTCCAATACTTATTTCTATTTCCTCGATGGTTAGAGTAGGTTTCCCAACCCAAGGCAAGTTCTCCTTGGAGATTTGTGATGAGAATAGGTTCCAATACTAAATTCTTGTTCCCCCGATGGTTAGAACAGGTTTCCCTAACTAAAGCAGATTCTCCTTGTTGGTTAGTGATGAGAATAGGTTCCAATACTTTAATTCTTGTTGCCCCGATGGTTAGAATAGGTTTTCCTAACGAAAGCAGGTTCTCCTTGTAGATTAATGATGAGAATAGGTTCCAATACTTAATTCTTGTCCCCCCGATGGTTAGAATAGGTTTCCCTAACTAAAGCAGATTCTCCTTGTTGGTTAGTGATGAGAATAGGTTCCAATACTTTAATTCTTGTTGCCCCGATGGTTAGAATAGGTTTCCCTAACCAAAGCAGATTCTCCTTGTAGATTAGTGATGAAAATAGGTTCCAATTCTTAATTCTTTCACCACCCCGATGGTTAGAATAGATTTCCCTATCCAAAACAGGTTCTCCTTGTGGACTAGTGATGAGAATAGGTTGCAATGCTTAAAGTTCTTGTTCCCCGATAGTTAGAGTAGGTTTCCCTAACCAAAGCAGATTCTCCTTGTAGATTAGTGATGAGAATAGGTTCCAATGCTTAATTCTTGTTCCCCCGATGGTTAGAATAGGTTTCCCTAACCAAAGCAGGTTCTCCTTGTGGATTAGTGATGAAAATAGGTTCAAATACTTAATTCTTTCCTGTTCAAAGCAGTTTCCCGATGGGTACAATAGGATTAAGCGAACCCTAACTAAAGCAGGTTCTCCTAGTAGATTAGTGATGAAAATAGGTTCCAATACTTAATTCTTGTCCCCCCGATGGTTAGAATAGGTTTCCCTAACCAAAGCAGGTTTTCCTTGTAGATTAGTGATGAGAATAGTTTGCAGTACTTAATTCTTGTCCCCCTGGTGGTTAGAATAGGTTTCCCTAACCAAAGCAGATTCTCCTTGTTGATTAGTGATGAGAATAGGTTCCAATACTTAATTCTTGTTCCCCCGATGGTTAGAATAGGTTTCCCTAACCAAAGCAGGTTTTCCTTGTAGATTAGTGATGAGAATAGGTTCCAATACTTAATTCTTGTCCCCCCGGATGGTTAGAACAGGTTTCCCTAACCAAAGCAGGTTCTCCTTGTAGACTAGTGATGAGAATAGTTTCCAATACTTAATTCTTGTCCCCCCGATGGTTAGAATAGGTTTCCCTAACCAAAGCAGGTTTTCCTTGTAGATTAGTGATGAGAATAGTTTGCAGTACTTAATTCTTGTCCCCCTGGTGGTTAGAATAGGTTTCCCTAACCAAAGCAGATTCTCCTTGTAGATTAGTGATGAGAATAGCTTCAGATACGTATTTCCTGTCCCCGGATGGTTAGAATAGGTTTCCCTAACCAAAGCAGGTTTTCCTTGTAGATGAGTGATGAGAATAGGTCCCAATACTTAATTCTTGTTCCCCCGATGGTTAGAATAGGTTTCCCTAACCAAAGCAGTTTCTCCTTGTAGATAAGTGATGAAAATAGGTTCCAATTCTTAATTCTTTCACCACCCCGATGGTTAGAATAGATTTCCCTAACCAAAACAGGTTCTCCTTGTGGACTAGTGATGAGAATAGGTTGCAATACTTAAAATTCTTGTTCCCCGATAGTAAAAATAGGTTGCCCAACCCAAAGCAGGTTCTCCTTGTAGATTAGTGATGAGAATAGGTTTCAATACTTAATTCTTGTTCTCCGATGGTTAGAATAGATTTCCAAACCCAAAGCAGGTTTTCCTTGTAGATTAGTGATGAGAATAGGTTCCAATACTTATTTCTATTTCCTCGATGGTTAGAGTAGGTTTCCCAACCCAAGGCAAGTTCTCCTTGGAGATTTGTGATGAGAATAGGTTCCAATACTAAATTCTTGTTCCCCCGATGGTTAGAGTAGGTTTTCCTAACCAAAGCAGGTTCTCCTTGTAGATTAGTGATGAGAATAGGTTCCAATGCTTAATTCTTGTTCCCAAAAGCAGAGATTCGATGGTTAGAATAGGTTCCAATACCTAACCAAAGCAGGTTCTCCTTGTGGATTAGTGATGAAAATAGGTTTCAATATTCCTTAATTCTTGTTTCCCCGATGGGTAGAATAGGTTTCCCTAACCAAAGCAGGTTCTCCTAGTAGATTAGTGATGAAAATAGGTTCCAATACTTAATTCTTGTTCCCCGATGGTTAGAATAGGTTTCCCTAACCAAAGAATAGGTTTTCCTAACCAAAGCAGGTTCTCCTTGTAGATTAGTGATGAGAATAGTTTGCAAGTACTTAATTCTTGTCCCCTGGTGGTTAGAATAGGTTTCCCTAACCAAAGCAGATTCTCCTTGTTGATTAGTGATGAGAATAGGTTCCAATACTTAATTCTTGTTCCCCGATGGTTAGAATAGGTTTCCCTAACCAAAAGCAGGTTCTCCTTGTAGATTAGTGATGAGAATAGGTTCCAATACTTAATTCTTGTCCCCGGATGGTTAGAACAGGTTCCCTAACCAAAGCAGGTTCTCCTTGTAGACTAGTGATGAGAATAGTTTCCAATATTTAATTCTTGTCCCCGATGGTTAGAATAGGTTTCCTAACCAAAGCAGGTTTTCCTTGTAGATTAGTGATGAGAATAGTTTGCAGTACTTAATTCTTGTCCCCTGGTGGTTAGAATAGGTTTCCCTAACCAAAGCAGATTCTCCTTGTAGATTAGTGATGAGAATAGGCTTCAGATACGTATTTCCTGTCCCCCGATGGTTAGAATAGGTTTCCCTAACCAAAGCAGGTTTTCCTTGTAGATGAGTGATGAGAATAGGTCCCAATACTTAATTCTTGTTCCCCCGATGGTTAGAATAGGTTTCCCTAACCAAAGCAGTTTCTCCTTGTAGATAAGTGATGAAAATAGGTTCCAATTCTTAATTAATTTTCACCACTCCCGATGGTTAGAATAGATTTCCCTAACCAAAACAGGTTCTCCTTGTGGACTAGTGATGAGAATAGGTTGCAATACTTAAAATTCTTGTTCCCCGATAGTAAGAATAGGTTGCCCAACCCAAAGCAGGTTCTCCTTGTAGATTAGTGATGAGAATAGGTTTCAATACTTTAATTCTTGTTCTCCGATGGTTAGAATAGATTTCCAAACCCAAAGCAGGTTTTCCTTGTAGATTAGTGATGAGAATAGGTTCCAATACTTATTTCTATTTCCTCGATGGTTAGAGTAGGTTTCCCAACCCAAGGCAAGTTCTCCTTGGAGATTTGTGATGAGAATAGGTTCCAATACTAAATTCTTGTTCCCCCGATGGTTAGAATAGGTTTTCCTAACGAAAGCAGGTTCTCCTTGTAGATTAGTGATGAGAATAGGTTCCAATACTTAATTCTTGTCCCCCTGATGGTTAGAATAGGTTTCCGATGGTTAGAATAGTTTCCTAACCAAAGCACTAAAGCAGATTCTCCTTGTTGGTTAGTGATGAGAATAGGTTCCAATACTGATTAATTTTGTTGTCCCCGATGGTTAGAATAGGTTTCCTAACCAAAGCAGATTTTCCTTTTGTAGATTAGTGATGAAAATAGGTTCAATTCGATGGTTTAATTCTTTCTGTAACCAAAGAATAGTTTCCCTGTAGATGGTTAGTTCCAATAGATTTCCCTATCCAAAACAGGTTCCTCCTTCTTGTGGACTAGTGATGAGAATAGGTTGCAATGCTTAAAAGTTCTTGTTCCCCGATAGTTAGAGTAGGTTTCCCCAACCAAAGCAGATTCTCCTTTGTAGATTAGTGATGAGAATAGGTTCCAATGCTTAATTCTTGTTCCCCGATGGTTAGAATAGGTTTCCCTAACCAAAGCAGGTTCTCCTTTGTGGATTAGTGATGAAAATAGGTTCAAATACTTAATTCTTTTTCCCCGATGGGTACAATAGGTTTCCCTAACCAAAGCAGGGTTCTCCTAGTAGATTAGTGATGAAAATAGGTTCCAATACTTAATTCTTGTCCCCGGATGGTTAGAATAAGGTTTCCCTCACCTAAAGATGGTTAGAATAGGTTTACCTAACCAAAGGCAAAGCAGTCTCTCCTAGTAGTTTTGTGATGAAAATAGCTTCCAATACTTAATTCTTGTCCCCGATGGTTAGAATAGGTTTCCCTAACCAAAGCAGGTTTTCCTTGTAGATTAGTGATGAGAATAGGTTGCAATACTTAATTCTTGTCCCCTGATGGTTAGAATAGGTTTCCCCTAAACCAAAGCAGATTCTCCTTGTTAGATTAGTGATGAGAATAGGTTCCAATACTTTTAATTCTTGTTCCCCGATGGTTAGAATAGGTTTCAACCTAACCAAAGCAGGTTTTCCTTTGTAGATTAGTGATGAGAATAGGTTTCAATACTTAATTCTTGTCCCCGGATGGTTAGAACAGGGTTTCCCAACCCAAAGCAAGTTCTCCTTGTAGACTTGTGATGAGAATAGTTTCCAATACTAGGCAATTCTTGTCCCCGATGGTTAGAATAGGTTTTCCTAACCAAAGCAGTCCTTTTCCTTGTAGATTAGTGATGAGAATAGGTTCCAATACTTAATTCTTGTCCCCCGATGGTTAGAATAGGTTTCCCTAACTAAAGCAGATTCTCCTTGTTGGTTAGTGATGAGAATAGGTTCCAATACTTTAATTCTTGTTGCCCCGATGGTTAGAATAGGTTTCCCTAACCAAAGCAGATTCTCCTTGTAGATTAGTGATGAAAATAGGTTCCAATTCTTAATTCTTTCACCACCCCGATGGTTAGAATAGATTTCCCTATCCAAAACAGGTTCTCCTTGTGGACTAGTGATGAGAATAGGTTGCAATGCTTAAAGTTCTTGTTCCCCGATAGTTAGAGTAGGTTTCCCTAACCAAAGCAGATTCTCCTTGTAGATTAGTGATGAGAATAGGTTCCAATGCTTAATTCTTGTTCCCCCGATGGTTAGAATAGGTTTCCCTAACCAAAGCAGGTTCTCCTTGTGGATTAGTGATGAAAATAGGTTCAAATACTTAATTCTTTTTTCCCCGATGGGTACAATAGGTTTCCCTAACTAAAGCAGGTTCTCCTAGTAGATTAGTGATGAAAATAGGTTCCAATACTTAATTCTTGTCCCCCCGATGGTTAGAATAGGTTTACCTAACCAAAGCAGGTTCTCCTAGTAGTTTTGTGATGAAAATAGCTTCCAATACTTAATTCTTGTCCCCCCGATGGTTAGAATAGGTTTCCCTAACCAAAGCAGGTTTTCCTTGTAGATTAGTGATGAGAATAGTTTGCAGTACTTAATTCTTGTCCCCCTGGTGGTTAGAATAGGTTTCCCTAACCAAAGCAGATTCTCCTTGTTGATTAGTGATGAGAATAGGTTCCAATACTTAATTCTTGTTCCCCCGATGGTTAGAATAGGTTTCCCTAACCAAAGCAGGTTTTCCTTGTAGATTAGTGATGAGAATAGGTTCCAATACTTAATTCTTGTCCCCCCGGATGGTTAGAACAGGTTTCCCTAACCAAAGCAGGTTCTCCTTGTAGACTAGTGATGAGAATAGTTTCCAATACTTAATTCTTGTCCCCCCGATGGTTAGAATAGGTTTCCCTAACCAAAGCAGGTTTTCCTTGTAGATTAGTGATGAGAATAGTTTGCAGTACTTAATTCTTGTCCCCCTGGTGGTTAGAATAGGTTTCCCTAACCAAAGCAGATTCTCCTTGTAGATTAGTGATGAGAATAGCTTCCAATACGTATTTCCTGTCCCCGGATGGTTAGAATAGGTTTCCCTAACCAAAGCAGGTTTTCCTTGTAGATGAGTGATGAGAATAGGTCCCAATACTTAATTCTTGTTCCCCCGATGGTTAGAATAGGTTTCCCTAACCAAAGCAGTTTCTCCTTGTAGATAAGTGATGAAAATAGGTTCCAATTGTTAATTCTTTCACCACCCCGATGGTTAGAATAGATTTCCCTAACCAAAACAGGTTCTCCTTGTGGACTAGTGATGAGAATAGGTTGCAATACTTAAAGTTCTTGTTCCCCGATAGTTAGAGTAGGTTTCCCTAACCAAAGCAGATTCTCCTTGTAGATTAGTGATGAGAATAGGTTCCAATGCTTAATTCTTGTTCCCCCGATTGTTAGAATAGGTTTCCCTAACCAATGCAGGTTCTCCTTGTGGAATAGTGATGGAAATAGGTTCAAATACTTAATTCTTGTTTCCCCGATGGGTACAATAGGGTTCCCTAACTAAAGTAGGTTCTCCTAGTAGATTAGTGATGAGAATAGGTTCAAATACTTAATTCTTGTCCCCCCGATGGTTAGAATAGGTTTCCCTTACCAAAGCAGGTTCTCCTTGTAGATTAATGATGAAAAGAGGTTCCAATACTTAATTCTTGTCCCCCCGATGGTTAGAATAGGTTTACCTAACCAAAGCAGGTTCTCCTAGTAGAAGCCTTTGTGATGAAAATAGGTTCCAATACTTAATTCTTGTCCCCCCGATGGTTAGAATAGGTTTCCCTAACCAAAGCAGGTTTTCCTTGTAGATTAGTGATGAGAATAGTTTGCAGTACTTAATTCTTGCCCCCCGGTGGTTAGAATAGGTTTCCCTAACCAAAGCATGTTCTCCTTGTGGAATAGTGATGAAAATGGGTTCAAATACTTAATTCTTGTTTCCCCGATGGTTAGGAAAGGTTTCCCTAACTAAAGCAGGTTCTCCTTGTAGATTAGTGATGAGAATAGTTTGCAGTACTTAATTCTTGTCCCCCTGGTGGTTAGAATAGGTTTCCCTAACCAAAGCAGGTTCTCCTTGTGGAATAGTGATGAAAAAAGGTTCCAATACTTAATTCTTGTTTCCCCGATGGTTAGGAAAGGTTTCCCTAACTAAAGCAGGTTCTCCTTGTAGATGAGTGATGAGAATAGGTTCCAATACGTATTTCCTTTCTCCGGATTGTTAGAATAGGTTTCCCTAACCAAAGCAGGTTTTCCTTGTAGATGAGTGATGAGAATGGGTTCCAATACTTCATTCTTGTTACCCCGATGGTTAGAATAGGTTTCCCTAACCAAAGCAGGTTCTCTTTGTAGATTAGTGATGAGAATAGGTTCCAATTCTTAATTCTTTCACCACCCCGATGGTAAGAATAGGTTTCCCTAACCAAAGCAGATTCTCCTTGTAGATTAGTGATGAGAATAGGTTCCAATTCTAAATTCTTTCCCCACCCCGATGGTTAGAATAGGTTTCCTTAACCAAAGCAGGTTTTCCTTGTAGATTAGTGATGAGAATAGTTTGCAGTACTTAATTCTTGTCCCCCTGGTGGTTAGAATAGGTTTCCCTAACCAAAGCAGGTTCTCCTTGTGGAATAGTGATGAAAATAGGTTCCAATACTTATTTCTTGTCCCCCCGATGGTTAGAATAGGTTTCCCTAATCAAAGCAGGTTCTCCTAGTAGATTAGTGATGAGAATAAGTTCCAATACTTAATTCTTCTCCCCCCGATGGTTAGGAAAGGTTTCCCTAACTAAGGCAGGTTCTCCTTGTAGATTAGTGATGAAAATAGGTTCCAATACTTAATTCTTGTCCCCCCGATGGTTAGAATAGGTTTCCCTAACCAAAGCAGGTTTTCCTAGTAGTTTTGTGATGAAAATAGGTTCCAATACTTAATTCTTGTTCCCTGATGGTTAGAATAGGTTTCCCTAACCAAAGCAGGTTCTCTTTGTAGACTAGTGATGAGAATAGTTTCCAATACTTAATTCTTGTTCCTGATGGTTAGAATAGGTTGCCCAATCCAAAGCAAGTTCTCCTGGTAGATTAATGATGAGAATAGGTTCCAATACTTAATTCTTGTCCCCCGATGGTTAGAATAGGTTTCCCAACCCAAAGCAGGTGCTCCTAGTCCATTAGTGATGAGAATAAGTTCCAGTACTTTATTCTTGTTCCCCCGGTGGTTAGAACAGGTTTCCGAACCCACTGCAGGTACAAATAGCACCTTCCACCCCCCAAACCCCATTCCAACTATAGATTCGGAATAGGTTCCGACCCGGGAAGATCCGGGGTAGAATAGGTCTTCAGCAACCCGTGCTTTCCACAAAAGGCGACTATGCTTGTCGTAAGAGGCGACTAACGGGATCGGGTGGACAGGCTCGCTGACTTGGTTGACACATGTCATCGGTTCCCAATTGCGCAGATCGATGCTGAAGCTATTGATCACTGGATTGTCTGGTCCAGACTCGATTATTGACAGACCGACGCCATATAGCTGGAATATTGCTGAGTGCGATGTAAAACTAAACTCACTCACTCACTCACTCACTCGGAATAGATTCCAACACGCCAGCCTGTGAGCCCCCTACAACGATGCTGATACCCTACCATCGAACCCCGACATTTTGCATGGTGTGGATGACCAAAGTTTGACGATAACCAGGTAACCATTGTACAGATAGAAATAGGTAACTTTGGTAATACCGACATCCAAGGCAAATGGTGTATGTTTTGAGAGTTTTAGTTATTTTTACGATTCAAAGAGGGACTGAATATGGTTTTAATGTCGGTTCTTCACAGGTATGAACTAACTGTCCTGGGCGTGGAGTGAGTATGGTTTGAAGCTTCTTTTAGTGATCTTTCAGCAATGTCTCTGCGGGAACACCAGAAATGGATAGTGGAATGACGATCCATCGCTTTAACCACTAGGCAACACAACCGTCCCACTTACAAATTATTGGGGCGTAAGGATAGCCTAGTGATTAAAGCGTTCGTTCGAAGACGCGGGTTCGATTGTACATGGTTACAATGTGTGAGGCCCATTTATGGCGTATTACAGGAATATTGCTGAAAGCGGCGTAAAACGATACTCGCAATACTCACTCACTACAGATTAGGATTAGGAAAAAAAGCAGCAAAAGTGTTGCGTTTATTTAGACTGGTCCAGCTGCAGGATGTGCAGACTCACCTTTGGGCCTGCGGTCCAGGATGATAGGTCCGGAGAGGAACACAGGCTGTACATCAGGGCCTCGGACCTGCCAGCTACGCCGTTAGGACATGTCCCTGCAGTGGGGCTGGTCACGGGGGTGTGATTTTGCATGGCTGCCAAAACCAGCAAACTGTTACATTTCGGGACCGATCCCTGGAGGGCTGAAACAATGAGGAAACAAAACAACTGGTTCACCCTTTGTTCACGGAGAGATGGGACAACGAGGAAACTAAACAACTGGTTCTCCAAATTGGCAGATACGTGAAACATAGGGTAACTAAAATACCTTCAAGAGTAGGTCACAAATATCAAAAACATAGGTTAACTAAAATACTTTAAGAATTAGGTCATAAATGTCATTCCAAAAATTGGTAGACAGGTAAAACATGGGTTAGCTTATATAGTTTTAGTAGACAATTAAAAAATAGGTTAGCTAAATGCTCACTGTGAAGAGACACTGTCTCCATCGTCTCTTGCATTGCGACAGAAACGGTCATATATGCGATACTGCAGTAATAGGTAGCGGCGTCGTCGTCGACAAGATTCCTCAGTTGAAGCTCAAGGGAGCCCCTGCTACCGGAAATGGAGCCTTTGGGGGTCATTCGAGACCGAAGAGTTTGGTTGACGATATCCACGTGGGATGCCATCACTGTGACGCGTGCCATTACAGACTTATAAGAACCTGTCTTTCCTATCTCGATTGCAAAGACCTGAGTTATTCCCAGTTCGGTAGGGCGACAGCTCAAGGTCATGGAGGTCGTTTGGTTGCTGCCGCACATCTCCAACTCCAGGGGGGTTACGGTGAAAGATGCGGCATGACCTGGGCAGGAGAAAGAGTTAGTGAGTTTGGTTTAACACCGCTTTGAACAGAGTTTCAGTGTCATCTTAGCGTGACAGCTTGATGTCGTATGACAGCCAGAGGCCATGCAGGCACATTTACCTGTTTAGTGAAACAAAGGTAGAAACATATTTATGGCGAACACGGATTCGAACCCATGATCGCGGGTTACTGGCTCTCCTAAGGGCCGCAACTCTGCTCTCAGTCAATTGTGAATCTAGAATCTGCAAGGTGAAAGAAAGTCAACGTATATATACTCACCAAAATGCATAGTATCCAATGACATAAATCTTTTTGAAAATAAATATAATTAATTACGAACGTGTCCGGAGCCATATCGTCACAAGAAACCAATGTCAATGGAAGGAATATTTTATAGATGTGTCTGACTAAACACATATCACACTGTTCAACAGGCAGATAAATGTATTGAAAATCAGGATTCTCTAATATACATGTATGGTTTCTGCAGTGATGATGCTGATAACATCTCATACAGAGATCTGATGCAAGAAGAGACTGAAGCGACCGTAAAAGATCTCACGAGAAGCCGTGGTATTTTGACCGAGGTGATACAAAGCAATTACTTTCAATCAGATCCTCTTCGCACTTAAATATAATTGCAATAACACTTTGACGACGTGAATATATCTAGCAGAACGGGAACAGGTCGGGGCTAAAAACAGTTCGTTATATAAGCCAATTCGTTATAAACGAGTTCGTAATAAACATAGTTTACTGTACGTATATTAACTCCATCAACCCTCCATACATTTTCGTCGATATATCAACATACATACTATAGGGACAGGGGCCCGAAAAACAAAACGTTCGTAGCACTATGCCTTCCGTAAGCCAATGATAAAAAGTATGGGGATACGATATGTCGTAACTTTACGAACCCATTGTGGATCAGGACCCAGAAAAATAACTGCTAAGTGCTAGTATCCAAGTCCTGAAAGTCCCAATCGTACCAGACAGGGAATGTGTGCTGAGACGTCCTCACCACTACACATCCCTGCCAGACAAGACCAGAATATTGTCCGTACAATAATTGTGGTGCGCCGGTGGAAGATGCTAACCATTTCTTTTTAAAATGTCCAAAATTTGTCAGCTGCCGTTTTGATCTGAAGCAAGACTTTGAACTATCAAAAGTTCACTGAGACATTGATACCATTCTTTACGGCAACCCTGCTATGCCAAATACTATGAATGAAAATATCTTTAGACATGTGTATAATTACATTGTACGAAGTACGGCTCCGATTAATGAATAATATGTCTTAATATTATTATGTCCATTCATTACGTCCATTCGTTATTGTTCATGTTTCTGATGGGAGCGGGCGGTAATAAGTTACATAACTTGTGCCCAATCCATTTCAACATTGAATAAAATATATTCAAACAAACAATTGTTCGCGACATACTCACTCAAAAGGTCACACGAGGACTCTCACATACCTGGACTTATTGTTAGAGTTCCGATTGTAAAGACAAGGAGACACAGAGCCACATCCGCCATTGCTGCTACGATCGACAGGGAACCAAAGTCAAAGATAAGCGTGCTACTTGTAAAAATTATCAATGGTTTCATGAACTACAGGAACGTTTTAAAACAACATAAAAGTATCGGTCAAGTTTTAAACAGATTTAGACAAGAAACTTTCCTTTCAGGATTAAGTTATAGTCAGTCAAATTGCACAAAGTTGATATGGAATAAACTATATAAAATGTGATATAGATTTAATTCTTATTCTTAACAAGAATGGACACTCCTATCTATGTCCTGTTTTAATTTTTGAGGATTTAAAAATATATATGAGAACAACCAGCTGCAGACATTGATAACGTTTTTGTTTCATATGTGTAGATGTAGTGAGCGAGTGAGTGTGGCTTCACGTCGGTGTTAGCAAGAGTCTAGGAGTCCCGATCCCGTGACGATCCACAAGTTCATCAATTCTAGTGGGCGTTCGTGACCATACAGATGAAGTAATTTCTGTGACCTGACATGAAGAAGTGTAAAACGGCTCCACTGGTCAGACCGTGTCTAACATCTTTCAATTCTCACGACCATTCATATTGGAGGCGTGTCTAACGTCTTTACTCATGACCATACAGATGAAGGCGTGTCTAACGTCTTTACTCACGACCATACAGGTGAAGGCGTGTCTAACGTCTTTACTCATGACCATACAGGTGAAGGCGTGTCTAACGTCTTTACTCATGACCATACAGGTGAAGGCGTGTCTAACGTCTTTCACTCACGACCATACAGGTGAAGGCGTGTCTAACGTCTTTCACTCACATCCATACAGGTGTGTCTAACGACTTTCATTCACAACTATACAGGCGAAGGCGTGTCTAACGTCTTTACTCATGACCATACAGGTGAAGGCGTGTCTAACGTCTTTACTCATGACCATACAGGTGAAGGCGTGTCTAACGTCTTTCACTCACGACCATACAGGTGAAGGCGTGTCTAACGTCTTTACTCACGACCATACAGGTGAAGGCGTGTCTAACGTCTTTACTCATGACCATACAGGTGAAGGCGTGTCTAACGTCTTTACTCACGACCATACAGGTGAAGGCGTGTCTAACGTCTTTACTCACGACCATACAGGTGAAGGCGTGTCTAACGTCTTTACTCACGACCATACAGGTGAAGGCGTGTCTAACGTCTTTACTCACAACCATACAGGTGAAGGCGTGTCTAACGTCTTTACTCATGACCATACAGGTGAAGGCGTGTCTAACGTCTAACGGCTTTCACTCCCATCCATACAGGTGAAGGCGTGTCTAACGTCTTTACTCACGACCATACAGGTGAAGGCGTGTCTAACGTCTTTACTCACGACCATACAGGTGAAGGCGTGTCTAACGTCTTTCACTCCAATCCATATGACCATACAGGTGAAGACTTTGTCTAACGTCTTTACTCAGGTGTGTCTAACCATACAGGTGAACTATACAGGCGAAGGCGTGTCTAACGTCTTTACTCATGACCATACAGGTGAAGGCGTGTCTACCGTCTTTACTCATGACCATACAGGTGAAGGCGTGTCTAACGTCTTTCACTCACATCCATACAGGTGAAGGCGTGTCTAACGTCTTCCACTCACGACCATACAGGTGAAGGCGTGTCTAACGTCTTTACTCATGACCATACAGGTGAAGGCGTGTCTAACGTCTTTCACTCACATCCATACAGGTGAAGGCGTGTCTAACGTCTTTACTCACGACCATACAGGTGAAGGCGTGTCTAACGTCTTTACTCATGACCATACAGGTGAAGGCGTGTCTAACGTCTTTCACTCACATCCATACAGGTGAAGGCGTGTCTAACGTCTTTACTCATGACCATACAGGTGAAGGCGTGTCTAACGTCTTTCACTCACATCCATACAGGTGAAGGCGTGTCTAACGTCTTTCACTCACATCCATACAGGTGAAGGCGTGTCTAACGACTTTCACTCACAACCATACAGGTGAAGGCGTGTCTAACGTCTTTCACTCATGACCATACAGGTGAAGGCGTGTCTAACGTCTTTCACTCACATCCATACAGGTGAAGGCGTGTCTAACGTCTTCGACTCACGACCATACAGGTGAAGGCGTGTCTAACGTCTTTACTCATGACCATACAGGTGAAGGCGTGTCTAACGTCTCCCACTCACGACCATACAGGTGAAGGCGTGTCTAACGTCTTTACTCATGACCATACAGGTGAAGGCGTGTCTAACGTCTTTACTCATGACCACACAGGTGAAGGCGTGTCTAACGTCCTTCACTCACATCAATACAGGTGGAGGCGTGTCTAACGTCTTTCACTCACGACCATACAGATGAAGGCGTGTCTAAAGCATTCTACTCACAATCATACTGATGAATGCGTGTCTAACGACTTTCACTCTCATCCATACAGGTGAAGGCGTGTCTAATAACTTTCACTCACATCCATACAGGTGGAGGCGTGTCTAATGTCTTTCACTCACATCCATACAGGTGGAGGCGTGTCTAACGTCCTTCACTCACATCCATACAGGTGGAGGCGTGTCTAACGTCTTTCACTCACGACCACACAGATGAAGGCGTGTCTAAAGCATTCTACTCACAATCATACTGATGAATGCGTGTCTAACGACTTTCACTCTCATCCATACAGGTGAAGGCGTGTCTAATGTCTATCACACAAAGAAGATCAGACGTGCTTCTGAGAAACAGTGGCGTTCTACAAAGTTAGAAGCTCACCGTCAAATCTTCAAAAAAGCTCGAAATGATGTCAATGATGCCTTGAAACTAGCTATCAAGAGCATCAAGCAGAGTAAAAACAACTTCAAACAGATGTTCGCTCTGGTGAATAACTTACTTGCACCTAAGTCTAACTATAACCTTCCCGATCATGACGACAAAGAGGAATTGGCTGGGAGATTTGCTGAATTCTTCCACACCAAGATTCACTCCATTCGACAGGAACTGGAACTGAAACGCCAAGTTCACGACATCACTACACTGGAGTCTTTCGACAGTGTTTCAACAATGAATTCTCTCAACTGCGCCACCTCTGGAGAGGTTCGAGACGTAATCATCAAGTCCAAAACCAAATCATCTTCACTTGACCCAATTCCAACATGTCTCACAAAGTCTATAATTGACCATCTTGCTGAACCAATCCTGGATATCATCAACACATCCCTCGTCTCCGGTATAGTACCAAGTGCCTTCAAGCATGCCCTTGTGACACCAATTCTGAAGAAACCAACACTTGATCCAGAGGACTTGAAGAGCTTTAGGCCGGTATCTAATCTGTCATTTTCATCGAAGTGTCTGGAAAGAATTGTTGCTAAGAGGCTCCTTGATCATTTTCACGCTAACAATCTCTTGGAAATTTATCAGTCAGCATATAAATCTAAACACTGCACAGAGACAGCTCTTATGTACATTCACAACGATATCATGACTGCAATGGACCATCAGCAAGTTACTCTTCATATTCTCCTGGACTTATCAGCGGCTTTCGATACCATCGATCACTGTATCCTCTTCAGGCGGCTAGAGACCATCGTTGGACTCACAGGAACGGCACTGCAGTAGGTAAAATCGTATCTTTCTTCTCGGTCAGTAAAGTCAGTAAAGATCGGTGACAAAATCTCAG
Organism: Haliotis rubra; assembly: GCF_003918875.1. NCBI lineage: Eukaryota > Metazoa > Mollusca > Gastropoda > Lepetellida > Haliotidae > Haliotis > Haliotis rubra. The sequence continues at coordinate 4,221,324 of NW_025765669.1, forward strand.
TACCATCATTGGTTCGCTATGGAGTGCCACAGGGTTCTGTTCTGGGACCCCTTCTCTTCAGCTTGTACATTCTACCAATTGGAGACATCGTGAGAAGTCATACCCTAAAATTCCATCTCTACGCTGACGATAATCAGTTGTATATTTCCATCAAACCATCAGAAGTTTCACAAGGAGTTCATAAGATCGAACTCTGCATAATGGATATCCGGGAATGGATGGCTGTCAACTATTTGAAGTTGAACGACGGCAAGACTGAGTTCCTTGCCATAGGCTCACGGCAACAGCTGCAGAAGATGCCACTTGGAATCACACTCAAGATAGGAACTGAGGCTGTGAAGACCTCAAACTCAGCCAGAAATCTGGGAATCATCTTCCAGTCCAACATGTCCCTAGATGAATATGGCAAGTCCCTCTGCAAGTCATGTTTCTTTCACATCTACAACATCGGCAAGATCCGCAACTTCCTAGACACTGAGACAACAAAGCTCCTAATGCAAACACTTGTAATCTCAAAGCTGGACTATTGCAACTCACTCTTTTGCAACACGGCATCTTCAACACTTTCTAAATTGCAGAAAATTCAAAACGCAGCAGCTCGTGTGGTCTCTCGAACCCATCGCCATGACCATATATCGCCAGTTCTGAAATCCTTTCACTGGCTTCCAGTAAAATTACAGGATCTACTTCAAGATTCTGCTACTGACTCATAACTGCCTCTACGATGACCCATACAGACTACCTTTCGCCAGCTTGTACATCTGCATGTACCCACCAGAGCTCTCAGATCAATAGATACGTTAAGACTAACACAGACAAGCACTAAAACATCAGTGGGTGATAGAGCCTTTTCTGTAGCAGCACCAGCTCTGTGGAACAATCTTCCAGTCACCCTCAGACAAACTGAGTCCCATTCACAATTCAAGAACTTGCTCAAAACCTACTTCTTCAAGATGGCATTATTAACCATACAGGTGAAGGCGTGTCTAACGTCTTTCACTCACAACCATACAGGTGAAGGCGTGTCTAACGTCTTTCACTCACAACCATACAGGTGAAGGCGTGTCTAACAACTTTCACTCACAATCATACAGGTGAAGGCGTGTCTAACGTCTTCCACTCACGACCATACAGATGAAGGCGTGTCTCACGTCTTTACTCGTGACCATCCAGGTGAAGGTGTGTCTAACGTCTTTCACTCACTTCCATACAGGTGAAGGCGTGTCTAACGTCTTTCACTCACAACCATACAGGTGAAGGCGTGTCTAACGACTTTCACTCACAACCGTACAGGTGAAGGCGTGTCTAACGTCTTACACTCACAACCATACAGGTGAAGGCGTGTCTAACGACATTACTCATGACCATACAGGTGAAGGCGTGTCTAACGTCCTTTAGTCACGACCATACAGGTGAAGGAGTGTCTAACGACTTTAACTCACGACCATACATATGAAGGCGTGTCTAACATCTTTACTCATGACCATACAGGTGAAGGCGTGTCTAACGTCTTTACTCACAACAATACAGGTGAAGGCGTGGCTAATGTCTTTCAATACAATCATACAGGTGAAGGCGTTTCTAATGTCTTTCAGTCACAACCATACAGATGAAGGCGTGTGTAATGTCTTTCACTCACAACCATACAGGTGAAGGCGTGTGTAATGTCTTTCACTCACAACCATACAGGTGAAGGCGTGTCTAACGTCTTTACTCACAACAATACAGGTGAGGGCGTGGCTAATGTCTTTCACTCACAACCATACAGGTGAAGGCGTGTCTAATGTCTTTCACTCACAACCATACAGGTGAAGGCGTGGCTAATGTCTTTCACTCACAACCATACAGGTGAAGGCGTTTCTAATGTCTTTCACTCACAACCATACAGGTGAAGGCGTGTCTAATGTCTTTCACTCACAACCATACAGGTGAAGGCGTGTGTAATGTCTTTCACTCTCATCCATACAGGTGAAGGCGTGTCTAACGACTTTCACTCACATCCATACAGATGAAGGCGTGTCTAATGTCTTGCACTCACATCTATACAGATGAAGGCGTGTCTAATGTTTTTCACTCACAACCCTACAGGTGAAGGCGCGTCTCACGTCTCGATAAGAAAGAGAACACCAAGCTCACTGAAATTGATAACATGACTCCTTGAATTAGTTTCCGTGTTTTATTGGACTTTATCATACGTCCTTCATCCGACGATAGTCGAGCCCTGAACCTGCAACACGTGGTAGTTATTGGCATCCTCCACGAACCCCCCTGCGTTCGTCTTCGTGAGGTTGACGATCATTGGTGGATGTCCACAAAGCTGAACCGCCATCTGCCAACAGAAGGGCATGGATGAGCTACCCACCTCCCTGGTGTCGTATTTCGATTACATTTATCTATTTCACACTCACTGAACCACATTATCCCCCCTTTCGCCCAACTCTTTCTGTAACGTGAAAGCCCAAATTGAAGCAAGTCTTGATTTCCTAAATTGCATGGTCTGAATCTCCGACCTCACTAGTCCTCCTTTTCAGTAAATGTACAGACCACCGCCATATAGTAGGAATAGTGCTGAGTGCGGCGTCAAATAGACAGTTTAAATGGAATTATTTGTATCTATGACAAATACATATTCCCGGAGACTAAGCATTAGCACCCCCGACTTGATGCATGATCCCGCCTCATCTTGTCCCCGTGAAGATCTGGTTTAGAATTGGTCTTCAGCAGTCCATGCTTGTCGTAAAAGCGGGTGGTCAGACTCACTGACTTGGTTGACACACGTCATCGTATCCCACATTTCGTAGATCGATGCCCATGCTGTAGATCACTGTATTGTGTGGTCCAGACTCGACTATTTACAGACCGCCGCCATATAGCTGGAATACATAGGCGCATCCAGAGGAGGGTGGGGGGTGGGTGGTGCTAGGGGTGGTTTCATGGGTACACCCCACCCCCTTTTGTCCTGAAAGTGTATTAAATGACCATTGAAACTCTCGTGAACACGCGTGAAAATGAACTGGGCACCCCTCTTTCTCAACCCTGCAAAATTGCTGAGTGCGGCGTTAAACAACCAACCAACCAACCAACCAAGCCCCATCTTGTGACGTATGCTTCTCACCGAAAATCCTTGATCCGTGCAGCCGAGGAAGACACCCGAGATGCTATGTTCGTCCTCCACGTATAGCCCAAACACAAAAGTTGCAACGGGGGTGTAGGCCGGTACCATGCAGCATATGTCTACTACCTGTGAGTGAGTGAGTGAGTGAGTGATATCATATCAATCACATTGCACGTTACTAAATACACTGCATGAACGTGAAAAAAACACATAACAGGTCAGATGAATTGTGAATCATTTTACGATGTCATCAAACGGGGGCACTCTGTGACGTCTTAGTTAACATCATGCTGCCTAAAACTCGTCATAAAATATAGAAATGCGATTTTATTTAAGTTTAAAATTACAATTCATTTGTAAAAACAATTGGAATTTCGTGTAACCACAGATGCTTGTAGTGTGTCTTTTCACTTTCACACGAGAAAATTCGGATCGGCTGAAAAGTAGGTCATTGTCTGAATTGGTTCATGAGACTCATGTTTCGGTTTGAAACAAAAATCATTGCCACGCTTTCTTTTTCTCGTTTTGGCCTGAGATCAGAACCCGAAGGAGTCCTACCTTAAGACCAGGATGCCATTGGTCTACATCCGGGACGTTGCAGTAACTAAGGACGAGAGCCTCGGACCTGTCAGCTGCCCCATCCGCGCATCTGCCGGCCTTACCATGGCTTGTTAAAGCCTTTTGTTGGACCGCCCAGTCGATGTTGCTTCTGGTGCAGCCTGGAGCTTGTGTCCTCAAGGCTGAAGTCATAACACGCAGCATCAGATATCGAATTTAACATTGTCCACTTGTTTCGCCCGGAACATGGATTGATGAACCCTCCATTTTAGTTAATGGTCCCTTAGGCGGACGACATTAGAAGATACATAACCCATATCTCACAAGGGAGTGATGAACTAACGTATCCTACCGCAAATCTAATTATATTGTAGACATAATTTGTCCAAGTCGGTTTTGGTTGATTAGTTTAACGCCACACTCAGCAATTTTCCAGCTATATGGCGGCGGTCTGTAAATAATCGAGTCTGGACCAGAAAATCCAGTGATCGAGATCATGAGCATCGTTCTAAGCAATTGGGATACGATAACATGTGTCAATCAAGTCAGTGAGCCTGACCACCCGATCCCGGGTCTTACGAGAAGCATGTCCCCCTTTTCTCAAAAAGCTTAGCAATAGTGGCCAAAACATTTAGGTAACGTTCAAGGTCATGGCCGGGACATGAAAGTACCAAGAAAGGGACGGAACTCCAAATTTAACATTTGTTACAAAAAGGGAGGTAACTTGGATAAGACGCCACGTTTTGTGGACACTCGATCGTCATGATCAATGTGATGTCCTTGTGAATAGGACAATCGAATAACATTAAGGCATTTTGAAGACTTACTCTTATCGTGGACGTCAATGACGACCTCACTGTAACTCAGAGCCGCGGACATGTATGCGGCGCTGCAGTAATAGTTCTGCAGATCAGCAGTCTCGGGGTTGTTGAGTCTGACTGAGAGGCGACCTTTACCCCAATTGGTTTGAATCAACTTAGATGATAGACGCCTGTCCAGCACTATGAGAGAGTTGTACTGGGCACCAACAATTCTGGCTATAGGGCTGTTATCGCCCCCGATCGTCTTCCTCCCCAATTCAATGCTGAATACGTCCGAGACTGACGCTGTGACCCTGCAGTCGAACTCGATTCTGCTTGTCTTGGCGGCTCCACACATGGTGATCTCTGAGGGGGTGACCGTAAACGTCAAACCGGTCCCTGGGGATACACAACGGTGAATATATACACATTGACAGGTCTAGCTATCCCGGGTCATGTCGTTCACACCGCATTGTTTCAGGTCTTATTGAAATTTATTGTGCACTTCAGCAGAGGTCTGTTCATTTATAACAGATAACTGACTGACTGACTGAGTTTGGTTTTACGCCGCTTTTAGCAATACATCAGCAGAAATGGGTCTGTCCATTTATAACAGATAACAGTACTAAGTGTTGACACCTCGTGTTTTTACTTCTTAGATCTTTGATATTATCTCATTGCTTCATGATAATCCGGACGTTCTCGTAACACTGTCGTACGGTTTAACGGGGTTTTACTGGCTCTCTAGAAGGATGAGATAAAAACTATCTCACTATCTCCATGTGAACAAGGATGGAATAGCTGACATTATGATATTTTTTAACAAAAACGCACTTCACTCCAGCAAATGTGTTTATAAGTATTTACAGTGTAAACCATTTACCGCGGTTAAACAGAAACAAGAAACAATCAAAATGTGCCATATATAATTAGAATTCATATGTTACATAAAGAACTCACCGAGTTGGGCCAGGGCACCATTACATAATAGAAGGATTACGAGAGAGACCACGATCATAGAGCCGTCCATTTTGTCAGTGCCCTATTTAGCTGAGCTGATAGCGTGTCTATAGCGTGTTTGGGTATTGTGACACAGGAGTCTTGTGTTGGATATGTAACAAGCCATATAATTTTACATACTCAACCAGATTAAAAACTTGAGACTAGCGAAATTTAATCTCACAATGAAATTAGTGTGTGAGTTAAATTATGAAAATAGATGTGAATTTTACAGCTGTCGTTTAGGTCACAACATAATTATTAAAAGTGATGAAAAAGTGATGAAAAGTGATTACCGCATCGTTTTATTGGAAAAGAAATGCAAGACGTTCTATGATCTCCAACGCGAACTTCACACTTATGAAATAGAAGAAGGCAATAACGACCTCCTAAGAAAGCCGTGACGGCAACTCAACATCTTCTCATGAGCAGGAGAACCTGTCGGAACACTCTGACCTCCATTGGTCAACAAGCGCCTGCTAAAACTCTTGCAAGGTGTGGGGTTGGTTCGTCTGTGGCGCACTTCCCAGTTAATCCCGAATGTTCGATCGTGTTCGTGGAAAGGGAACGCCTGTCCATGACGTCAACTCCCCGGCGTTAAGTAAGCAGTACGCTCTTCAGAAGTTCAATATGGGGCGTAGCGTTTTCATGTTGAAATGCCAGTCCAGGATCAAGGACTGGGGTCAAAACATGATCCTGATACTGCATGACAGTAAGATTTCCCCGGAACGAATTGAGACCCCTGGCACAAAACGCTCCTCCAATACTTACGAACCTATCTTAAACGTTTAACATGATGAAATTGCGTCAGGATAGGTTCTTCGTATGGTTGTTCTCTGTATGGTACTTGCAGTGCGCCCTCGATTTCTGATGTCTGTATTAGCCTTCAACTTCTGAACAACTGTCTGCGAGTGGAGGTTGCAGTCACAAAACAGTTGCGGAAATGACGTAAAAGATCTGTAGGCCCCTGTGCATTGTAAAGGTAAAGATTAGGGTCATTACGGAGGTCATCATAAAATTTACATTCAGAGATAAAATGAACTTCATTTGTCCCTGGATTATGCACTGTCTGATGACTACAGAGCAGGTCCGGTTTCACAAAGCGATCGTAGCGCTACGACTGTCGTAAGTGCATGTTCAAGTATGGGAGTTACGATCATCTTAGCCCTACGATCGCTTTGTGAGGGCCAACTTGCACTAAGCTAGCTTAGAGCTACGCTGATCGTAACCCACATACTCTAACATAGGCTTAATGTAAGACGATCTTAGCGCTAAGATCCCTTTGTGCAAGTGGGCCCTGGGCTTGTGCAACTGCTGCAACGGATTCTCCAACGCTCACGTTGCTCATTCGTAAGGTGCGTCAAAGTAACATTTTTATAAAACTTCTAATTTTGATGCGTTTCTTGTTAGCATTCCAATGAACGCGCAATCGCTAAGGTGATCACGTGACTCGCAACACCTGATTGTATATTTGATGACAGTTTTTTCAGGTTGGAAGCCAAAACCACGTTCAAATAGCCTACATGCCGTTCCCGTTTGTATGGCACAAGATACTAAACAGAATTATACCACTTAAGGTTATTACTAGTAATGTGGGTATAACGTTTGTAGTTTGGCTGAGTATACATCAGGTGTCAAGGCTGACTGTGTCGGGGAAGTTCAGCAAAAACGGTGGTATCAGGGTCTGGGCATCTGGGAATCTTGAAGAATTGAACACAAGGCTGGTTCTCACTGAACGCAACATTACTACAGCGAATATCTTCTGGCAATTACATTGTTTTAGGTCAAATAGGCATACACGTATTGTCACTGAAAATATAGGTGTACTTTCTTTTTGACGTCGGTATACACACACACGCACATGAACCGACGTTTCAATTACCGGAAACTGTTCCCTCAAACATACAATGTGGGTTCCGGCAGAAATATTGTTGGGCATGAAAGTCAGCAATACCGTTTCTTCAGTAATTTGCCAACATCCATTATTTTGAAGAGGTATGTCTATGTCGCGAAGTTCGTAATATTCAGTATCTTGTTGATACAGTTTACGAAGTATCTGACATATTTGTGAAATTCAACACCTTGCTGTTCAGTTTTCCTTCTCGTGACCATCAATCGGATGTGTTCCTGTGTTCTGAAAACAACCTGGAACCGCTCTTAGGAGCTCAATTACTTCATAGAACAAATATTCAGGCTCTCAATTACTTTTTGTCTGAATAAAAATCTATGGTGTAGTAATGTAATTTTAAACACTTTAATACGGTCTATTGTACAGAATGGCCATGTGTTTTTCCTTTGCGAACATCTGTCCTTCTACTTCCTGGATCAAGAAAAGTCAACAATTACAGTGACTGGTGGAGATGTTGGTGGTAGTAGCAAATACTGAGGTTTGATTCCCTTCTTCCTGCACTAGATCAAGAACTGACACTGTGTTTCTTGCAGCAGCAAATTCTTCTTCCAGACCATGCTAAACGAAGACCATACTACCCGGAGACCCCCCTCGTCCCAGGACCTGATCATTCCGAGACAGTCCCACCCCAGGAACGTTCTCACCGACGTTCTCACCTGCTACCCGTGAAGGTCCGGGTTAGATATGGTCTTCAGCAAGCCATGCTTGTAAGAGGCGACTAACGGGATCGGGTGGTCAGGCTCGCTGACTTTGTTGACACATGTCATCGTATCTCTTGTGAAGCTTGTGAAGTTGATCGCTGGATTGCCTGGTCCAGCCTCGATTATTTACAGACCGCCGCCATGTAGCTGGAATATTGTTGATTGTGGCGTTGAACAATAAACAAAGACACCACAGAAAAAAATCTGCTTCCTAACGGTACGAGGACGCTGTTCCACTCTGCCTGTTCTCCCCTGTGGCAACGTTTCACAAAGTGTACTACGTGCATCGTGCCAAGGGCCTCGCAGATATATTCCTTGGTCGTTCTGCAAACGGATTTGCGGTTTGCACGCCTCAATACATACCGTTAGAATCTGGGAATTAATTATTTAGTTCATGTATCAAGTACTTAAAGTTAGTAGAGAGACACCCATGCTTTTTTTCTTTGACGAGCAGTATGCCAATATTATGTAAATGACATCTGTTGAGAGAGTACATATTCCATTTCAAAATGTGAGTATATCTCCATGCCGAGTTCAGTATCCAATGTCTTGTATGTGACAGTGTGTCTTGAGGGAATTACCTCTTGAGTGAACGAAGGGAAATATCAGCATCAATGTTCCGGAACTTTTGGTACCCAATATATAAACAATAAATGGGATGGGAAGGTTCCTATAGAATGAAATGTTTCTTAGTAAGGCTTTTGTGCCGATGGCCTGGAAGCGCAGCCTTATCACAGATAATCTTTGACACGAACTAAAATTACAGTACACAATAGAAAAAGATTAAAGTAACAACATTAATGCTTGTTTGTTTGTTGTTTAACGCTGCACTTAGCAATACCTCCAGCTATACGCCAGCGGTCTGTAAATAATCGAGTCTAGATCAGACAATCCAGTGATCAACAACATGAGCATCGATCTACGCAATTAAGATGCGATGACATGTGACAACCAAGTCGGAAAGCTGACCACCCGATACCGTCGATTATACGACAATCATGGGTATATTGAAGACAAATTCTAACCCAGATCTTCATGGGTCTATTGCCCCATAGCTCTTTAAATGAAATGGTTAGGGACAATACATACTTGGATTTCACTTTTGAGACGTGTGATGAGGCGGACATGCCCGCTTCCGGATGCTGGTAGCTATTCAGAAGAAATCAGGACAGACCGCAACTTTTCCACTAGTTCATTTGATGAATATAATGTCCAGTCACTGTGCTCATTAATGTACATACAAAAATATTTTAAAATATATTCTGAATTACGTCTGCTGGGAACATAAAGATAATGCTACGTAGAAGGAAAGAAAAAAACTTAGGTTAACTTCAATTCCATGCAGGTCCTATTTATGTAACCACGTCTCTCTTATCTACCAGCCATACAAAGTTTGAGATAACATGGAATGAAGTACATGTTTCCAAACGTCCTGGTACAGGTGCCCGTTTTCAGATAAGCAATAGTCTTGAGAATTCTTTGTACACATTTGGTGATTCAGTTTTGGGTGATCCATACAATTCTTCCTAAGAGTGCGATTTGCAAGAACACGTGTGTTGGTCTTTAAATGATACCCGTGCTTTACCTCAAAACTAAACAAAATTAAAACCCACACCCACACTGCATCCAAATCCACATCCCAAACCAGCCCGACCCCACCCACGCATACACAACCAGCCCCGATCATATTGCACATCCAACACACCCCACGGACACTACATAACCTACCATATCCTTTCCCACATCCACATTCCCACCTCCTAACACAAACCCACCCTTAACCAAACCCACACCCCCACACAGTCAAATATAGAACACCAACGCTGAAGAACAACCAGTTTCAATTTTCTTACGAAATGTACCCATTTAAGCATTAAGGCAAAATCTCAGGGAATACCTATATGATTCGATCACTAAGGTCAGATTCTGACACCGGGTGTTTGCGAAAAAGTAGACATGTCCTGGCGTGCTGGTATACCATGTTATAACCATGTGATCTTCAACATACTGCAAACACTGGGTACTTCTGCTTGGACTCCCGAAATGCTTTGTGTGTGTAGATGCACCTCCAGCGTCACAGCCACAATGATGCTCTGTTCGACTGACCCCGTGGGAGCAACGTTCCATTGTTGACACAGGGGTGTTTGCAAAGAGGCTAACATGTCCCGCCGAACAGGTATAACACCCTATAGACATGTGATCTTCAACAGTGTTTCATACGACAAACACTGGGTACTTCTGCTCTGACTCCCCAAAGGCGTTTTGTATGTAGATGCCCCTCTCAACTTCACAGCCACAAAGATGTACTGTTTGACTGACCCCTTGGGACCAAAGTCGCATTGTTAATTATTGCAAAGGCCTTCGCTATTCCTTTTGACTGCACACGTACCCAATCACTGGTGAACTGAAGGGAATAAATTTATGGTCAGGTAAACAAGTACAACATGCATAGACGACATACAAAAATGCTTCTCAGGCAGATATATTTTCTACCCACCTCGCTGTTTCTGCCAGATTTTCCAGATGATATGTTGATCAGGTATTATAAGTCGAGTTTCACTTAGTGAGAAACGTTGATTTTCAAAATATTTTCTGCCCAATTCCGAGCGAAACAGTGAGCACTCGACGGACGGTAGGACATAAAAATATATTTTGAAACAAAATTAGCATAGAGAGGAACCCCAACACATGGACACTGTGACATTGAATACGGCTCATGATACATTGTCAGTTCTTTAGCATTATTTCATGGATAACGGAGTGAGCTTCATGTGAATGTTTACTGTAAATAGAAACATATCATCTAGGAGATATATTCATTTGTAACCGACGGCGTTAGCCTGAGGTTTCAAATGAACTATTCCCGTGCTTCAAATACTCAATAACACCCGGCCAACACGTGATGTTTATCGACATTGTAAAGACAAAAGTAAACCAAAAGGCCCACATGGGTTTTACTGTCTGCTCTCATTGACATCGAGTCATGATTTTCAAAATATTTTCTGCCCAATTCCGGAGCGAAACAGTGAGCACTCGACGGACGGTAGGACATAAAAATATATTTTGAAACAAAATTAGCATAGAGAGGAACCCCAACACATGGACACTGTGACATTGAATACGGCTCATGATACATTGTCAGTTCTTTAGCATTATTTCATGGATAACGGAGTGAGCTTCATGTGAATGTTTACTGTAAATAGAAACATATCATCTAGGAGATATATTCATTTGTAACCGACGGCGTTAGCCTGAGGTTTCAAATGAACTATTCCCGTGCTTCAAATACTCAATAACACCCGGCCAACACGTGATGTTTATCGACATTGTAAAGACAAAAGTAAACCAAAAGGCCCACATGGGTTTTACTGTCTGCTCTCATTGACATCGAGTACGGGTACAGCAGTGAAGTGTCATCAGCTGGCCGTTTCAGCTGGTTCCCATGGTAGCATCTGGGACTGCTCATTTGTGACGTCATTCCGACTTTTCGTCACAATATGAATGACGTCACCACTGTTGACGCAACAATACAATGGTGTAGGCGATATTTGTACGTGTCAATACGCATTCTACCATGACTTCAGTAAACACTGGATTGTGATTGGTTAATTAAAGTCATTCAGAGGTATATAATCACGTTATACAGGTCTCTGTTTTCCGTGCGCAATCATACATGGTTTACGGTAATGCACTATTTTTGTCTGCCCACTAACATGGCGGACACCAAACAACCTACCGATGCATCGATAAATTACGGCGATTTTACTGTCGGAAATTACACATATGTCTTTAAAGATGGATTTAGCGATGACGGGCTCGACTCACTACTTGCGTAAATCACAGCAATAGGTGTTTATACATACAAAAGTACTTCGAAAGCATGGAAACAAATATTCAGTCGAACAAGATCAAAACATCGTCTGCTTTCCGAATACAAATTCAGCAAAAACAAATATGTTTACGTTGATTCTATGTTATGTCAGAATAGATCCAGCAATAGACTGCTACAAAATTTCCGTGTTAAATTTATTATCAGCTTTCGTCAACGATATCACCACTGATCTTGATCCGGTAACGGAGGATGCATTAACATCGAACGCCGAAGAAATTTTAATGCCTTCCGTCCACATAAATAAACAGTTGGGTTATCAATTCAAACAAAATGATATTTTGAAATTTGTACTGTTTCAAATTTAGCGGTAGTAAAACACAATTAGATCTACAGAATCTGCAAACCGTTCTGTTTAGCCCAACATATTTTTTTTCTAAATGTATAATATCGTTGAAAAAGTTATTTAGCTTAGTCATGATCCCTCTTATCCATTACACTGCTTGATCTAAAGTAGTCTATTAAAGTATAATTAATTACCTTACCGTGTTTATGCCAGAGGTACATCCTCGTGTCCTGATCCATCCTTTCGGAAATATCACCACAAATCTGGCTCTTTGTCAACAGACTCGCGAACATGCCAGCGAATCCGATTCAATTTGAATTCACTACACTTTGAAGCCACTAGGTCACAAAACACTTTCCAAAATGTAGAAAATAATATCCGTAGAATCGAATTTGAGCACAAAGTACACACATGAGTGTGTAAGAGTCACCACAGCTGTCGCACGCAGACGTAGAGGTGCGTGAAATCGTCAAGTTGACAGGGCGCAAAATTCAACAGTATCTAAATTCGGTACAACACGGACTTCTCGTTACAGCAAAAGCGCCCCTACTCTTAAATTTTGTACCAGTACCAGTAATTAGATATCAAAGACTATCTCAGTCATACAATCAGGTTAACCTTGCGCAAACTGTCAGTGGCTCTCCTGTCGCATCATTCCAAATGTAAAAGATGACTTCGAGAATAGGTCAAGGCCATGAGGTTGCTGCCACTATTCTGGTGGGGAAAGGGTCTACGGTGGAATTTTCAAATGTGAACCAAGCTTTTAAACTTATTTGATATATGTTTTCCAACTTATCAGTTAATGATTGGTGATTGATGCATTAAAAAAACAAAACGTGATTTGTTATTACTGAATCTGGAGTTTGTTAGTCATTGACGGTTTGCCACCAAACACCCCGTTTCGGGCGATACCACTTGAGATTGGAATGCGAGGCCGCTTCACGTATTGACTCGTAACCAAAGAAAGAGCTCCACCTGAAATTGTTCATAAAATTGTCATGGTAGAATGGAGATAAACCTACTGTGTTGGAAAATCAGAGGTATATAACGAAATTATAATAGTTCTAAATTGTTCATTTAAAACCTCACGCTACGCGTTCGGTTTTAAATGAAATTTAAGCTATTATAATTTCGTTATATACCTCTGATTTTCCCACACAGTAGGTTTATCTCCTAAGTGAATAGTCTTGCAGTTTCCGGTTTTTCAACTAATCAGATTAAAGAACACGGTGACTTTTGGTTTACAATTAGGATTTAAAGTGACGTACCAATATCCGGAAACATCACATTTTGTAGCATAATACAGATATTCTTGTTGCACGTTGTTATTTGATCATACCATTTTTGAAGGGTATATTATTTTTAATATCGGAATAAATACAACCCGGATAGATTGTGTAGTTCTTGTAAACACATGTCTTTCAAACCCTTAGAGTAGCGTGATTGATCTTCTTAGAATAAAAAGAACATGTATTGCAAGTATAATGTAATTTCAATTTTATGATGAAATATAAATATATTTATCAAAAACAAAACAATTTTTTTAAAGGACACGTATGTATGAAGGTCACGCGCTCATGGGTTTGTAAGTCACAGATTGGCTAAAGTCAGTATTGGAAATCAACCAATCTGACACATGCAGCCACCTTAGCATGCGGCGTGATGAAGTGCTGGAGCTCCCATACTTCCGGAAACACCGGAAGTCACTGCCGTCGAATGAGAGATTCCACTTTCTGTATCAGGCAGGATTCGTAATTCGTTTAGGCTTAACAGTATTATCCCGTCCAACGTTTATTCCATAAGGCTATATTTTCCAATTGACAGGTTTTCCACCAATAATGCATACCAATGCTGTGAAGTTACCATACACGAAATTCATACGAGTGCTTTTTATATGAAATATGGCGACGATGTTTTATCGAATTTTCATCTACTCGTTTTCATATATTAATTTGGTTCCAAAGGGTGACGAGGATGAGATTTCATGTTTTTGTTTCCGTTGGTAAACAGAATTAACTAGTGTATTGGGTGCGCGATGTAAAGCTTACCAGCTGTAATTGCAAATAATAATTATGTCATCTGATCTGGACCTCATGACAACAAGGACATCAAAATGGTCTGCATACCTGAAGTTCTTCCGGTTTTATTAATTTGGATACTTTTGTATTAGAGGTAACTGACCGATATATAAATATAGGTGTCATCTCAAGCTATTGTCACCTCTGGAACATCACTGGGTGGTGTGGTGGCCTATTGGTAATAGCCTCGGTTCGTCTCGCCGAAAATTCGGGTTCGATTCCCACATAGGTATAATTAGTGATACCCATATGTAGTGTTTCCAGTCATGATATTGTTGGAATATTGATAAACGGGGTGACGGCGTATTACCATAGTCAAGGGATAACGTGATTGGCTCGTAAGGACCAAGACCGGGTTCGTATCCCCATATGGGTGAAACCCATTTATGGCGCCTCCTACCCTAAAATAACTATACTTGCTAGATGATCTATATATAACATGTACTCTTTTGATCGGAATGATACACAGCGTAAATGCTGTCGTCTAAATCAACACTTCTCACTATAAAACTCCACCTTTAATACCGTTATTTATCTGGAAAATCAGCATGACCCATAAACAGCGAGGTAGGTAGAAAGATACATAGAGCTGATACGTTAATTGCAAAATCAGCATCACCCATCGCTAATGCATCGATCTGGTCGTATTACAAATATCGATTTGTATACCGCAGGGATGGTTAAGTAGAGTAAGCGGTAGCAGGGGTAGTGTACTACTGGCTGTCGACAGTGATGACTCTGCAAGTCGACCGGCAGTAACAACACTGGCAACTGCGCGGGATTAAGTGAACCACAACATCGTTGCAATGAGTTCTTTGGAGATTGTGTTAAAGATATAAACATGCAGGGGAAACCTTTACTGGAGTGACACCACAGCTGGGGTAAGTTCACTGACTCTTTATTAAAAGCACAAGTTCATGGGAAGAGCGAATTTCTCCCTTTTCAAAATATGCCTTAAGACATCGATGTTCCACTTGACCGTTGAATAATTTCTTTGTACGTTAGATTCACAATTTTAACAGAAAAAGACTTATGAATCATAAAATTAAGCCCAGTTTATGGCATGTAGGGACTTTTAAAGGTGTAGATAAAAAATATTTTGACTAACATTCGATGCATATCGCTGTAGGGACTCGGATAATGGGATTAATAGAAGCTGCTCCACCAAGCTTAAACCTTCGGAAACTTCATACCCACCGGCCATTTGACAATTTGATTATTTTTCCAGTAATATAGTATTACTGTTTCACACATAAATGCCAATGGGTTGGATTATTAAATGTATAATTAGAAGTGATGAAAACCATCGTAAAATTCTATTAAAAAGAACAGGTAGTTTACAGACTCTAACATTACACAGGGGGGTGCCATCGATCTTGTGCGCTTTATTGATTGTTCTGATAAATATCTCATCCACCCAGTTAACAATGAAGTGACTAGAACCGAACAACCAGGATGCAATCGCTGAGACAAATCGTTACTTGTCTTGTCGTTAATATTTCATGATGGTTTGGATCAAGGAAGTCCTCTGCAACTGGATCGGCGGGTTTTATTAGTGTTGTCAGTCTCTGGGCAGAATCCGCAGTGGGCACATGCAACAAATCATGCATGCTGCTACTGCCGGTGTTGTTTTGAACATGGACGCGCGCTGAACGAGGCTTATTTTGTAATTACTAGAAGCATTTTTTGTGGAAGGTAAATTGCTGTACGAGGTTTGCTTGGTGGGTAGGGGTTGGTGAATGAGGTTTGCTTGTTTGGTTGATGGTTGGTGTACGAGATTTGCTTGGTTGGTTGAGGATTGGTGAATGAGGTTTGCTTGGTGGGTGGAGGGTTGGTGTACGAGGTTTGCTTGGTGGGTGGAGGGTTGGTGAATATGGCTTGCTTGGTGGGTGGAGGGTTGGTGCACGAGGCTTGCTTGGTGGGTGGAGGGTTGGTGTACGAGGTTTGCTTGGTGGGTGGAGGGTTGGTGCACGATGTTTGCTTGGTGGGTGGAGGGTTGGTGTACGAGGCTTGCTTGGTGGGTGGAGGGTTGGTGAATATGGCTTGCTTGGTGGGTGGAGGGTTGGTGAATATGGCTTGCTTGGTGGGTGGAGGGTTGGTGTACCGAGGCTTGCTTGGTGGGTGGAGGGTTGGTGAACGAGGCTTGCTTGGTGGGTGGAGGGTTGGTGTACGAGGCTTGCTTGGTGGGTGGAGGGTTGGTGAACGAGGCTTGCTTGGTGGGTGGAGGGTTGGTGAACAGGAGGCTTGCTTAGTGGGTGGGTGAACGAGGCTTGCTTGGTGGGTGGAGGGTTGGTGTACGAGGCTTGCTTGGTGGGTGGAGGGTTGGTGAACGAGGCTTGCTGGGTGGAGGGGTGGGTGGTGGGTGGAGGGTTGGTGTACCAGGCTTGCTTGGTGGGTGGAGGGTTGGTGTACGAGAGCTTGCTTGGTGGGTGGAGGGTTGGTGTACCAGGCTTGCTTGGTGGGTGGAGGGTTGGTGTACGAGAGGCTTGCTTGGTGGGTGGAGGGTTGGTGTACCAGGCTTGCTTGGTGGGTGGAGGGTTGGTGTACGAGGCTTGCTTGGTGGGTGGAGGGTTGGTGTACCAGGCTTGCTTGGTGGGTGGAGGGTTGGTGTACGAGGCTTGCTTGCTTGGTGGGTGGAGGGTTGGTGAACCAGGCTTGCTTGGTGGGTGGAGGGTTGGTGAATAAGGTGTTTGGTGGGTGGAGGTTGGTGTACCATATGGCTTGCTTTGGGTGGGTGGAGGGTTGATGTAACGAGGCTTGCTTGGTGGGTGGAGGGTTGGTGTACCAGGCTTGCTTAGTGGGTGGAGGGTTGGTGTAATGAGGCTTGCTTGGTGGGTGGAGGGTTGGTGAATATAGCTTGCTTGGTGGGTGGAGGGTTGGTGAATATGGCTTGCTTGGTGGGTGGAGGGTTGAGTGAATGAGGGTGGCTTGCTTGGTGGGTGGAGGGTTGGTGTATACGAGGCTTGCTTGGTGGGTGGAGGGCTGGTGTAATGAGGATTGCTTGGTGGGTGGAGGTTGGTGAACACGAGGTTTGCTTGGTGGGTGGAGGTTGGTGTATATGAGGGATTGCTTGGTGGGTGGAGGGTTACTGAACGAGGGCTTGCTTGGTGGGTGGAGGGTTGGTGTACAGAGAGCTTGCTTAGTGGGTGGAGGGTTGGTGTACAGAGTTTGCTTGGTGGGTGGAGGGTTACTGAACAGGAGGTTTGCCCAGTGGGTGGAGGGTTGGTGTACGAGGAGCTTGCTTGGTGGGTGGAGGGTTGGTGTACGATAGCTTGCTTGGTGGGTGGAGGGTTGGTGTGAACGAGGTTTGCTTGGTGGGTGGAGGGTTGGTGTACGAGGATTGCTTGGTTGGTTGGAGGGTTGGTGAACGAGGCTTGCTTGGTGGGTGGAGGGTTGGTGTACCAGGCTTGCTTGGTGGGTGGAGGGTTGGTGAACAAGGCTTGCTTGGTGGGTGGAGGGTTGGTGTACGAGGCTTGCTTGGTGGGTGGAGGGTTGGTGTACGAGGATTGCTTGGTGGGTGGAGGGTTGGTGAACAGGGGCTTGCTTGGTGGGTGGAAGGCTTGGTGTACCAGATGGCTTGCTGCTTAGTGGGTGGAGGGTTGGTGAACAAGGCTTGCTTGGTGGGTGGAGGGTTGGTGTACGAGGCTTGCTTGGTGGGTGGAGGGTTGGTGTACAGGGGTTTGCTTGGTGGGTGGAGGGTTGGTGTACAGGTTTGCTTGGTGGGTGGAGGGTTGGTGTACGAGGTTTGCTTGGTGGGGTGGAGGGTTGGTGTACAAGGTTTGCTTGGTGGGTGGAGGGTTGGTGTACAGAGGTTTGCTTGGTGGGTGGAGGGTTGGTGAACGAGGCTTGCTTGGTGGGTGGAGGGTTGGTGTACGAGGTTTGCTTGGTGGGTGGAGGGTTGGTGTACAGAGGTTTGCTTGGTGGATGGAGGGTTGGTGTACGAGGTTTGCTTGGTGGGTGGAGGGTTGGTGTACAGGGAGCTTGCTTGGTGGGTGGAGGGTTGGTGTACCAGGCTTGCTTGGTGGGTGGAGGGGTTGGTGTACGAGGATTGCTTGGTGGGTGGAGGGTTGGTGTAGGGTTGGGTGAAAGGCTTGCTTGGTGGGTGGAGGGTTGGTGTACGAGGCTTGCTTGGTGGGTGGAGGTTGGTGTAATATGGCTTGCTTGGTGGGTGGAGGGTTGGTGTACCAAGGCTTGCTTGGTGGGTGGAGGAGTTGGTGAACAAAGGCTTGCTTGGTGGGTGGGGGTTGGTGAACCAGGCTTGCTTGGTGGGTGGAGGGTTGGTGTACAGAGGCTTGCTTGGTGGGTGGAGGGTTGGTGTACGAGGCTTGCTTGGTGGGTGGAGGGTTGGTGTACCAGGCTTGTTTGGTGGGTGGAGGTTGGTGTACCAGGCTTGCTTGGTGGGTGGAGGGTTGGTGTACGAGGCTTGCTTGGTGGGTGGAGGGTTGGTGAACCAGGCTTGTTGAAAAAAGAAACTTGGGTGGAGGGTTGGTGTACGAGGCTTGCTTGGTGGGTGGAGGGTTGGTGTACGAGGCTTGCTTGGTGGGTGGAGGGTTGGATGTAACGAGGCTTGCTTGGTGGGTGGAGGGTTGGTGTACCAGAGCTTGCTTAGTGGGTGGAGGGTTGGTGTACGAGGCTTGCTTGCTTGGTGGGAGGGAGGGTTGAGTGAATAGGCTTGCTTTGGTGGGTGGAGGGTTGGTGTACGAAGGCTTGCTTGGTGGGTGGAGGGTTGGTGAACGAGGCTTGCTTGGTGGGTGGAAGGTTGGTGTACGAGGCTTGCTTGGTGGGTGGAGGGTTGGTGTACGAGGGATTGCTTGGTGGGTGGAGGGTTACTGTACGAGGTTTGCTTGGTGGGTGGAGGGTTGGTGTACGAGGATTGCTTGGTGGGTGGAGGGTTGGTGTACGAGGCTTGCTTGGTGGGTGGAGGGTTGGTGTACGAGGCTTGCTTGGTGGGTGGAGGGTTGGTGTACGAGGTTTGCTTGGTGGGTGGAGGGTTGGTGAACGAGGTTTGCTTGGTGGGTGGAGGGTTGGTGTACGAGGATTGCTTGGTGGGTGGAGGGTTGGTGAACGAGGTTTGCTTGGTGGGTGGAGGTTGGTGTAATATGGCTTGCTTGGTGGGTGGAGGGTTGGTGTACGAGGATTGCTTGGTGGGTGGAGGGTTGGTGTACGAGGCTTGCTTGGTGGGTGGAGGGTTGGTGTACGAGGCTTGCTTGGTGGGTGGAGGGTTGGTGTACGAGGCTTGCTTGGTGGGTGGAGGGTTGGTGTACCAGGTTGGCTTGCTTGGTGGGTGGAGGGTTGGTGAATACGAGGCTTGCTTGGTGGGTGGAGGGTTGGTGTAACGAGGTTTGCTTGGTGGGTGGAGGGTTGGTGAACGAGGCTTGCTTGGTGGGTGGAGGGTTGGTGTACGAGGGTTTGCTTGGTGGGTGGAGGGTTGGTGTGAGGGAGGCCTGGTTTGGTGGGTGGAGGGTTGGTGTACGAGGTTTGCTTGGTGGGTGGAGGGTTGGTGTACGAGGCTTGCTTGGTGGGTGGAGGGTTGGTGTACGAGGCTTGCTTGGTGGGTGGAGGGTTGGTGTACGAGGTTTGCTTGGTGGGTGGAGGGTTGGTGTACGAGGATTGCTTGGTGGGTGGAGGGTTGGTGTACGAGGCTTGCTTTGGTGGGTGGAGGGTTGGTGAACGAGGATTGCTTTGGTGGGTGGAGGGTTGGTTGGTGTACGAGGATTGCTTGGTGGGTGGAGGGTTGGTGTACGAGGCTTGCTTGGTGGGTGGAGGGTTGGTGAACAAGGCTTGCTTGGTGGGTGGAGGGTTGGTGTACGAGGTTTGCTTGGTGGGTGGAGGGTTGGTGAATGAGGCTTGCTTGGTGGGTGGAGGGTTGGTGTACGATGGCTTGCTTGGTGGGTGGAGGGTTGGTGAACGAGGATTGCTTGGTGGGTGGAGGGTTGGTGTACGAGGATTGCTTGGTGGGTGGAGGGTTGGTGAACAAGGCTTGCTTGGTTGGTTGGAGGGTTGGTGCATACGAGGATTGCTTGGTGGGTGGAGGGTTGATGAATATGGCTTGCTTGGTGGGTGGAGGGTTGGTGAACGAGGTTTGCTTGGTGAGGGATGGGATGTGTTTTGGGGCCTGCATTGATTTTCTTTCTAGGTTTGCCAGCACCACACCTGTACTTGATGGTTTCAAGGGGCATGGGATATTTTTGTTGCAGATTACCCAGACACACAATGACGCAGCTGTTGGTGTGTGTACTCTCTACATTAGTGGCCACAGGTAAGCAAGTTAAGTCTGAAAGAAAACTGTTGAATATGCCATTGAGGTGCTTGCGCGTCTGAGTGTGCGTGTGCGTGTGCGTGTGCGTGTGCGTTTGTGTTTGCATGTGGCATGTGGTAGATTGTTTTCATACGTTGTTAATTTAGAGAACTATCACCAAGGTTATGAGCTAGAGGTATGATTAGGCCGCCTTTAGCAACAATATCACAACAGGGAGCACCTATATTGGGTTTCACCTATTGTACCAATGGAATGAAATCTTGGCCGTCGACTTGACATGAGAACGCTTTATACACCTCTGTTAACGAACCTGAAAATACATATTTGTGATAGTATGTCGAAAGATAGAACAGAAATAGTTTGACTGGAACCGAAGTCCTAAGTACGCACGATTGATCATGTTTCCCTTTCTGTCCGCCGACAGCTGTGGGCAAGTTTAACTGTCGTCGGGACGAGAGCATGTGTCTCAATGGCTCCAACTGCAACGATGACGACGGTATCTGTCGGTGCTCTGCACTCTACAGCGGAGTCGACTGCAGCATCGTGGAAGGTAAGATATACATAACTGACATTCAAAACTGGAAAACTCGTATTTTCACATTTTTAGGTTAGGCAAAAACTTTAGTTTCACTTGGGAGAAAAACCTAAAGTTATGCATGTTTACCAAACGTGAAAAGAACGCGCACGGTTTAGCTGCTGACAAATCTAGAAATGTACTCTTACAGACAAAAAGTAGTATGCTATGGGTTTGTTCATACATTGTGATTTGTTAACGTAGACACATGAATATGTTGATCTTGTTACATGGATATGTATATACATCATGATTAATTACGCACAACCGGGTTTCCTAATATATGCTTCCTTGAAAAAAGACTGAGATGTATAGTAGTAAATTGACAAACAATTCGACTGACACTACCTTCACACTGTAGCCACCCATACCCATTTCTTGACTTTTTGTGAAGAAATCTAAAAACATTCAACCGACGCTGATAAGTATCAGCCCGACGCTGACGTAATGAATTGGTCTGTTAATTTCTATGCAGTGAAAAACATTAAAGCCAATCTTGGAATCAAGACTGTCTCTGCTGTCGGTTTTTGGAGTATCGATCCCTCTCAAGGATGATAAGACCCGTGAAGATTCGGGGTAGAATTGGTCTTCGACCGATGCCTGGCGTAGGAGGCGACTAACGGGATCGGGTGGTCAGGCTCGCTGACTTGGTTGACACATGTCATCGTATCCCTGTCGCGTAGATTGATGCTTATGCTGTTGATCACTGGATTGTGTAGTCCAGACTCGATTATTTACAGACCGCCGCCATATAGCTGGAATATTAGCTGAGTGTGGTGTTAAACAACAAACAAACAAGGATGACATTGGCGAAGCAACAAATCATGATGTGACGAAGGTGAGGTGAGGTGAAATTGGGTTTATCGTCGTGCTTGAGAATATTTCGCTCATATGACGACGTGCATGCGTGTGTATGTGTATGTGCAAGTGCTTGTAACTAGCCCAGACTGAAGCTGGTTTTATAGTGCTAGCCCACTGAGATACCATGCCGCAGTGAAGCATAAATGCCCCACTCAGACACATTATACTGACTCCGAGCCGACCAGTCCTTGTTGTACTCATTAATGCCGAGCGCCAGGCAGGGACCAACAAGTACCATATTTTAACGTCTTTTGGTATGACGCGGTCGGGGATCGAACCCGCGACCTTCCGCTCTCTGGGCGGACGCTCTAACCACTACACCACGGAGGCGGTTTGATATGAGGAAGGGTTTTCAACATTGGGATCTTCCAACATTTTTATCAAGTGTCTGGGTCAGATCTTTCAGCTTTGAAGAAACAGTTCCACAATATTTCTCAAACCCTTTCCAGCCTTGCGTTCCACCCAGACCTCTTCGAAACAGTCTCAGCATCTATTTCTTGTACAAGTGAATCTGGTTAATTATGGACAGAGAAGCTTCTTCGAAGCATGAGTTCAGTGGGACAATTCTTCCCTTGAACTCCGCACTTCCAGAACCTATTCCACCTTTATCAAGACCAATCTCTTCCATCAAGCTTTCAACTATACCTTTCTCACATGGCTGCTCTTTGAGCATGTTATTGAACATAGACAAGCAAAGCACAAATTGACCTTGGGGTCTCACCTGACGGCCAAGGTAATATCAAAGGTGTTCAGTTGGGTTTAGATCAGGATTATGTTATTATGTTTAGCAACTGGATTTGAATAAGACTCATTGATTTCCAGCTGAAAAAGAACAAAGTCTGTGCTCATCCGGTCCTTGTCTTAATGGCGCCACGTGCAGCTCAGACTCGTCAACATACAAGTGCCACTGTACGGATAATTACTTTGGAACAAATTGCGGAACTTTGAGATGTAAGTTCAGTATAAGTGGGAGGAAGCAATGAGCTCTGTGCAGTATTGTAGTTACATCATACCGAGCTCTGTGCAGTATTGTAGTTACATCATGCCGAGCTCTGTGCAGTATTGTAGTTACATCATACCGAGCTCTGTGCAGTATTGTAGTTACATCATACCGAGCTCTGTGCAGTATTGTAGTTACATCATACCGAGCTCTGTGCAGTATTGTAGTTACATCATACCGAGCTCTGTGCAGTATTGTAGTTACATCATGCCGAGCTCTGTGCAGTATTGTAGTTACATCATACCGAGCTCTGTGCAGTATTGTAGTTACATCATACCGAGCTCTGTGCAGTATTGTAGTTACATCATACCGCGCTCTGTGCAGTATTGTAGTTACATCATACCGAGCTCTGTGCAGTATTGTAGTTACATCATACCGCGCTCTGTGCAGTATTGTAGTTACATCATACCGAGCTCTGTGCAGTATAGTAGTTACATCATACCGCGCTCTGTGCAATATTGTAGTTACATCATGCCGAGCTCTGTGCAGTATTGTAGTTACATCATACCGAGCTCTGTGCAGTATTGTAGTTACATCATACCTAGCTCTGTGCAATATTGTAGTTACATCATGCCGAGCTCTGTGCAGTATTGTAGTTACATCATACCGAGCTCTGTGCAGTATTGTAGTTACATCATACCGAGCTCTGTGCAGTATTGTAGTTACATCATACCGCGCTCTGTGCAGTATTGTAGTTACATCATACCGAGCTCTGTGCAGTATTGTAGTTACATCATACCGCGCTCTGTGCAGTATTGTAGTTACATCATACCGAGCTCTGTGCAGTATTGTAGTTACATCATACCGCGCTCTGTGCAGTATTGTAGTTACATCATGCCGAGCTCTGTGCAGTATTGTAGTTACATCATACCGAGCTCTGTGCAGTATTGTAGTTACATCATACCGAGCTCTGTGCAATATTGTAGTTACATCATGCCGAGCTCTGTGCAGTATTGTAGTTACATCATGCCGAGCTCTGTGCAGTATTGTAGTTACATCATACCGAGCTCTGTGCAATATTGTAGTTACATCATACCGAGCTCTGTGCAATATTGTAGTTACATCATACCGAGCTCTGTGCAGTATTGTAGTTACATCATACCGAGCTCTGTGCAGTATTGTAGTTACATCATACCGAGCTCTGTGCAGTATTGTAGTTACATCATGCCGAGCTCTGTGCAGTATTGTAGTTACATCATACCGAGCTCTGTGCAGTATTGTAGTTACATCATACCGAGCTCTGTGCAGTATTGTAGTTACATCATACCGAGCTCTGTGCAGTATTGTAGTTAATCATACCGCGCTCTGTGCAGTATTGTAGTTACATCATACCGAGCTCTGTGCAGTATTGTAGTTACATCATACCGAGCTGTGTGCAGTATTTTACTTACATCATACCGCGCTCTGTGCAATATTGTAGTTACATCATACCGAGCTGTGTGCAGTATTGTAGTTACATCATACCGAGCTCTGTGCAATATTGTAGTTACATCATACCGAGCTCTGTGCAGTATTGTAGTTAATCACAGCGCGCTCTGTGCAGTATTGTAGTTACATCATTCCGAGCTCTGTGCAGTATTGTAGTTACATCATACCGAGCTCTGTGCAATATTGCAGTTAATCACAGCGCGCTCTGTGCAGTATTAAACATATGTAGTTAAATCACTGCCCGCTCTGTGCATTATTATAGTTAAATCATATCCGGCCTTGTGCAGTATTGTAGTTATATCACCGCCTGCCCTATTGATGTCCTTGGAAAGCCCGAAGTGATGCAGGCCTCGGATACTTGGCAGCTTTGTGAAACCACGAGCCTATGTATCTTGATGTGAAACGTAGTAACATGATCGAACCTTGGATTCGAACCCACAGTCATAGGTTTCTGTGTGCCCAAGGGACGCACTTCGAAAATCTGTATCACCATGCTCCTCTACTGATGTAGGTTCGAATCTCTGTTTACAGACAGCATCATCTGCGTTTCGACACCAACGCCTCGGATGACGCTCAGGATAACGCCGCAAGTCCCAAGTTTTAATGGCACAATCTTCGTTGAAGGGAAGGTCAAAACTACAGCATGTCGCATGGCCTTAGTATCGGGCACGACCCAGACGTACGAGCTGACCCTCACTCACATTCACAGCACGTGCGGGAACGCTGTCCACAACGCCAGTGTGAGTAATGTTCAAAGCATCTTCTTCAGTTTATGTATTGCTGGTTGATGGATTTAAAAATATTCTCGACGTTGAAGTGCACTGTTTAAAGTGTCGGTGTCCACAAGGCAGGTGAGACTTACGTTCAAAGCTTCTTGTCCAGTTAAGATGATAGCTGAATGATGTATAATAGACCCCAAATAGCTTTGACGTCCAAGTGCACTGTTGACAGTGTCGCAGTCCACAACGCAGGTGCGAGTTATGTTCACAGCATCTTGCGCAGTTAAGATGATAGCTGAATGATGTATAAAAGATCCCACGTAGCCTTGACGTTCAATGGTACTGTTGATAGTGTTGGTTCGTGCTTATCTGACCCTGATTCGAATATTAACAGTCATGACCAATGAAGGACACAGTCAGTCACACACAAGATGTACCATCACGTATCACCAATTGAATACACCTCTGCTGATTGACCACAGTTGTATCAGCTTTATCAACCTTACCGAAGAAGTCACTGCATTCCACGCTAAAAGCCAAAAGAACATCCGATGAGATGCTTGATGGGCATTTGGAAGTTGGAAGGTAACATAACAACGTATGGTATGGATTTACAACTTCTTAAAATTTTCAACACGACGTTTCTGGGCTACTTCTTGCCCCTTCATCAGGTGAATGTGTAAATATTAAAGACGTCGTAAATCTATACCATACGTTGTTATGTTACAATACAACATCCTATATTAATCCGCAAGCCAATAGCTTCTGTGCCAAATTTGAGATAGGCTCTGACACCATTGCAAACGGTTTCTGTGCTGAATTTCAGAACAGTTGGCTTGTCAACAGTTTCTGCAGGGAATGGCGTTAAGATTTTCTATTTTTTTCAGACCGACTCCAACACTAGGAAGTTTTACGTTTTGTTTGCCAGCAACAGCATCGTGTTGACGTCCGACGAGGTGGTGACTGCTATCTGCGACGACACCCACAGCACGGCAGTCACCTTCCAACTCAGCAACATCGACATTGACGGGTACAGCACAGGTTTAAGAATAAGAGTGTGCTACTGATTAGTTGCCTCACTCTGTAAAAGTGTGGGTGTGAATCCTAGATGGGACTGAGCTCCGAACGTTACTGAGAAATTGAATTACCACTTGTAACACCTCAGCGCTGTTCAAACAACATGAGGCGTTAAGGCGTACACAGAATGGGTGTTTATATTCCTGCAATACAACCGTGAGACAGGGCGAACAGTGAGTGAGTGAGGTTTAGTTTTACGCCGCTTTCAGCAATATTCCCGGAATATCACGGCGGGGAGAGCAGAAATGGGCTTCACATATTGTGCCCATATGGGGAACCGAACCCGGGTCTTCAGCGAGCAGAGTGAACACCTAAATCACTTGGCTATCCCATCGCCCCGTTAGGGCGAACAGTTTAAACACAGTTTACAGAGTCCGACAGGGAAGGCCGGCGAAGTCGGTTGACACTTTGGCAGTATTTGGCTGTATTGGCTGGTCAGTGTCCGCTTCTCCTTGTCCCTTGCCTTCTGCTTGTCTGTCCGCACTCTTCCACCTGTCTGCCGGCTTCCCTTGTCTGCTTTTAAAGGCAGCTTAACGACTAACAATCTGCTTAGGTCGGCAATTTTTATTGACACAATCTGCTCACCTGGTAATATTTTGACGAGGTCGACAAGTGTACACGACAATTAGTGTTATTCTGTAAAACATGTGTAACTTGTGTGAGTTCTTCCCCACTGACATATTGTCTGCTTCAACTTCCTAGTATCTTGAGTCCTGTCGGGGTGGACATGAGCATCAAAGATGAAGACGTGAACCTAACGCTGACGGTATTAGGCAGTCCCGTCTCCAGCAGCGTCAACCTGGGTGACGACATCAACGCTACTATAGAAATGACGGCCGCTGGTATGCTTAGTAAGTAAGACATCACCCCAAATGCTGATATGATAGATCATGTTATTGTTTTACGCCGCAGTCAGCATCGTCCCGGTTATATCACGGCAAACTGTTGAATATCCTTACTTGGAACTGACAACACGAACCAGTGTTTGGTATTAGCTGTAGGCCAGTGAGCACTCTATCCAATTTAGCCGCTAAATGTTGCCAGTTTAGTGTTTTGAGACCAGCAAGAGGGTAAAAATGCGACCTATTCTATTGAAAGTAGAAAAACACACGCATATATCGATAGTGTTAGGGGGCCAGAATATATGACCTTAACACCAGAGAATAACCACATTCCGGTATCGGCCGGATTCCATTGAGGCGAGTTAGTGGTGAAAATTGTATTGATGGATCACTGAAAATCTGTGATATTACAAGGTGTTTCAGGGCGGATCCAGGATTTTGAGGAAGGGGTGGGGGTGGGGTTTGGTGTTGGGATGGTGCACATAAATCATAACTTTTGGGGAAAATGCTCCTCAGGGAATATTTTTCACTCACTCACTCAAACGATGATGTTCCAGAGTTTGAGGCCCTCCGTGTCGAAGGTTGTGTAGCC